>NW_009716334.1:44967-81755 GCF_000703405.1 Apaloderma vittatum
AGGGAAGGGAAGGGAAGGGAAGGGAAGGGAAGGGAAGGGAAGGGAAGGGAAGGGAAGGGAAGACTACTATCCATATCACAAACTGCTATGCAATTCACCTCATGGGATAGTTTCCACAGAACAGAATTCAGAGTGGAAAAAGCTAGCTAGTAGTGAGTAGTCAGGTTATTCATTAAGGAAAATTCTAGTGGAGAAACCTAGTGTCTAGATTTGATGAAAAGTTAATGAAACACGCACAACAGATCATTTTGAACAGAAGCTGAACTCAGGCAGGTGCATGCAAGGTTTTTGATAAATGTTTCATAGGTATTTGTGCATGACCCCAGACTTGGAAGGCATCAGGTAAGCTTGGAGTTAAACTACCAAGTACGCAGATGGAACCAAGACAGTGGGGAGGAAGAAGGTCCCTCAACATTTTTGAATGACAAACAGGACACCAATAAAAAAAGTAAACAAGGGCTTTTTTTTTAATCTGTACTTGGCTATTAGCTCTAAGTAAATGAGCTGTTAATTAGTTGAAGGAGAGTCTAATATAAATAAGATAGTGAAGAACATGCACCTGTTTACGTTGTTAGTGCTACAAGACTAGAGCAAAATACTGGCTAACACACATTTTGCAATCTATTGTTTGAAAATCTTGCTGCAGTCAAATTAAGCCTGCAAAGAATTAAGTGCAATATTAAAATGGAACAGGTAATGTGTGTCACACAGCTCAGTCCTCATTTTGACAGTAAATACATTAGAAGGTCAGTTGGATACGATCTAGGAAGGGAGGGAAATCTCTGATGCTGTCAAATACTGAGAAAATGTGAAACAAAGGAGCACTGCAGTTAGATTTGTTAGGAGGCTCACACCATCATGTAACATAAACAAAGTCAAACTGTGATGCTGAATGCTTAAGAGTTTACAATTGCTTTTTCAGCTATGTGTAAATTATGAATGCATATTTCTTTTCTGGATTATGTAGTTAATGAGACTCAGTCTGCTTGGAAATAGGCTTGTCTGTTTAGAAAGGCAGGGTATGTGTGAAACACAAATGGATAACCAGCAGGATCACAGTTCTGGAAATAACACCTCCTGACAGCTCTAGGGTTGAGTCCTGCTTTAACCAGGGAAAGACACTCAGGTTCGCTTATGCAACCTAATATGCCCTGACTGTGCTAGTAAGTGAGGTGCTTTTCACTGTTTCACCAAGCCCAGTGAAAGAGCCCTTCTTGAGAAAACTCCTTCCCAATGGCCTTATTCCTTCTCATATCTTACGGTTACACTCTATCATCTCAGGTGTATCACGTACACCTTTTCTCAAATACTCATATTGGGCAAAATGCAGTCAATTATTGACTTTAATTAGCCTGGAAATAGCATGGAACTCTGAGTTAGTGGAAAGTCAAAATGCAAGCTACAAAACATGAAGGAATATTAATTTCCATTTTCCATAGCACACTGTCTATATAGGATGAAATAGTAGTTTGAGTTCATACAGAGAAACTTCCAGAATAAAATGACCACAGGCTTAGGAAAGAGATTCACACTGTATGTGAAATAAATGTAAAGTAGATGAATTACGGTTGTGTATTTCTCTAGTCTTTATAAGTACACATCTGTATCTGGTCTTCTTGCAGGGCTCTCCTTCCGCTGTTGATTTGGCTTCAATAAAAATGACACTTGAGATTGGTGGGTTTATTCTGAATACTTAAAGGTTAAGAAGTAAAACCTGAAAGCAATCAAAAGATAAGATGAAGCAAGAGGTGGAAAGAGATTGGCCAGCTCCTGAGCAAGACTGGACTTGGGCAGAACAGGTAGCTACCTGATTTCATGTTTTCTCTTCTGATTTTTATTTTTTTTCCTTAAAAATCTTTTTTTTTTGCTGTTTTTTTTCCTTTTTTTTTGCCTGCTGGCAATTATTTACTGCTTCCACACAGGCTTTGTAAAGCCATGATACCACTGGTGAGCCATTGGTAGAACAGCCTCAGAAGTGATGCTGACCTGATTGCAAAGTGCCACATTAACAAAATGCGATTTTTTTTCCCCTTGTTCAGCCTACCAGCAGAGTTTCTGCTCCATCACTCTATGTGTGGGAGAGGAACCCAGACACTGCTGCATTACTCACTGGCCTGAATAAAGAAGGCATTTCCATATGTTTTTCCTAATGTGTGTACACATTACAAATTGAACTCTTAAATCAGTTCCTCTGAACTTCTAGTAGTGATAAAGAGATCAGAATTAGGCTGTCTCTGTCACAGAAGAAAAAAATTGCTTTTAGCTTACTGATGTCTAATTTTTTCCTTGTTTCTCATGTCAACATTTTCGATGGACACATCAGCCTAGATACAGAAAATGATTACAGCCGAACTAACACAAATCACAAATCTAACCAGGGCTTGAATGCTTTATTGTGGTCTCTCTTCTTTTCTGTCCTTTCTTAATTTCAAGTAAATATTACTGTAGTGTGTATTCATGGCCTGTTTCATTGAACTGTAATATCAGATGCCAGAGATTCAAATAAGATCAATGCTTTCACATATCGTTATCCTAGATACAAAGCAAGCATCGTACACACTAAATGAATGTGTTTAATTGCCCTCAAAACATTTGAATAAAGCAGTACCACATGATAGGCAATGAATTTGTCAATGATCCTGACATAGGGTGATGCTAAGGAGCACCACTGCTGTGGTCCTAATTTCTAACTACTGGGAAAGCTTGGCCATCAAACACAAGCGCACCAGCTGTCACGGGTCCCTGAGATTATGAAATATAATAGGAGACAATAAAGAAAAAGAATGGGCACTGTAAGCCTTGGAAATAATGTCACCAATACTTCCAGTTTACCCCAGTTCAGAGCTGGGAAGCCTCTTCAAAGTACTTTCTAATGTGATATGATCAGGCAAAGTCAGACCTCGTTATCTGTGCAGCAGGACTGATAATTCCCTGATGGATACCAGGTTAACTGATTGATGATAAGGAGGCCAGACTTGGAGGCTAAAGAGCAGCAGTAAGACTCCTGCCTGTGCGAAGTGTCCACAACTGGAGAGATCTATCCCCACAAACTCAGCAGTTCCCAATCTGAGGGGCTGGAGGAGGCTGAAGCCTGGAAGGCCTTGGTGCAGCTACGAGGGACATCTGAAAATGTTTGTCAGGAGCTGTTCAACATCCTTAGTCCAAAAACTGACAGAGAAAGCCACAGGGTGACACACAGGGGACAACAAAGTGGCCACTAGCTAAGAACACACAGAGTGGCTGATGGTGCTGGATGGACTTAGGTTAATGATTGAACTCAATGATCTTAAAGGTCAACCAAAATACTATTCCAACTAAAACGATTCTATGACTCTGATTCTATGACTTATGCTGGTGGTGAGCCTCTCTGGAGCTGCTGCTACACAAGCATATGTCTGTGATGCTAGGACAACCTTCACAGGAGCTATCACAATGATCAAGATCAGTCCTGCTGAGAGGGAGTTAGGAAAGGATCAGAGAAGAGGAAGGGCCATTGAAGTGTAGAAGTGTGATGTGGAGAAGACTGGAAGGCAGAGAACACAAGAGAAGCAGCTTCTGTGGGGGAAGAGGGGCGGGAGAATGCAGGTAAATGGGGAAAGAAATGTTATAAATTCAAGAGGAATGAGAATGGGAAGTTGGATGACATACCCAGAAAAAAAGGAAAAGGGAAAAGTCTGGTAAAGCCAAAGTCTTGAAAAGAGTTGCTGTTGATAAGACAGCAAGCAATCTTGAAAGAGATAACTGTTCAGGTAAGAAAAGGGCCTGAGCCTTACAGGGGAAATCTCTTTTTCTTTGGAAATTGAACCCTGGAGGACGATATTGCCCAAGCAAAAAGAATGCATTCGATTTCATTTTATTTCATTTTATTTCGTTTGATTTGAAAAGCAATGAGAAGGTATTACAGTGACGCTGGATGACACAGAGATGTTACTCTGGGTGGAGACATAAGGAAACCTGGTGTTTATAGTATATTAAATAACGAAACTTAATAGTAATCTGGCACTAATCTTACAATGATCAAAAGTCAAGGAATTCATTTTCACTTTGAAGGGTATAAAGGCAATACCACAGCAAAAGGAGACATTAAGAAAATCCTGATTTCTGAGAGATAGTAGATGGGTGTTCTATGGGGAGAAAATGGGTGATGGGATACCAAAGGAAGCGATTTGGCCGTATGAGCCACTGCTGGAACCAGCCAGACTGAGATTGCACGGACAGCTGCCTGTGAGACGGCCTGACTGCTAACCCCAGTATCACACACAGGCAAGACTCTTGTGAACCCCCAACATAAAAAACAGCTTTCGAATGGGCACTTGGGGGCAGTGGCTGCTCGGCTGTAGGAAAGGCAGCAGCAGTACTCAGTTGTCCTGTGGGAGCCGTGTGAAGGTAACCATAATCATAAAGCGAAGGCAACATGAGCCAAACCACAAGCTCTCCAGGTCTCAGAGGGCTTCAGTTTTTGGAAACACATTCATATTTGGTCACAGACCTGAATTATGAGGTGACTTTTTCGTTTTAAGTTGCCTTCATTTCTCAGGGCTGTAAGTAGCCATGAAAGGGCTCGGAAAAAAAGGTATGTACTGCCCTCCAGAGTTTGTTTGTTCTTATTTATTGCTAAAGTACATGCTGGCTGTGCATGGCTTTTTACAGATGGAGAGGAAAAGCCTGACCTGGGAGAAGCCTGCAGGTGGCTTTTGTACCAGTGCCCACTCCAGTGATTGTTGGGATGGTTTTTACCTGTCTTTTCCTGAACACAGTACTTAACACCAACTCCTTTAAGACCATTAAGCACTTTTTTGGTCAAATTTCTATATGTCTTTCAGACCAGCCAAGAGGAGACAACGTTACCCTTTCATATGTCTTGACACTTCTCGGTAAGAGAAGCCCCAGCAAATAGAATCATGGAGTTATAGAATGATTTAAGTTGGAAAAGACCTTTAAGATCATTGAGTCCAACTGTTACAGTAGGGTGAAAAATGAGAAGAATTCAAATCTTGTTAATATTCATAAGAAAGTCTTCTGAAAGCTGCATTGAGCCAAGGCTGTGTTCTTTTCCTTTCCACAGTAAAAAAGTGCACTTGGCATGGTTTCTGTGGGCAGCAATGGGAGGGATGCAAGGATGTGTGTAGAGAGATGTGACCGCCCGCACCTCCACCGCACCTGAAGTCTGCTGGCTCCAAGCTATTTCTGATCCTCAGAATCATCTGTCTGGCCAAACAATGCCCACTGCCCAGCTGAAAATACCTTTTCTTTCAACAGTGCTTCTTCAGCAAAAGGGCCAAGATGGAACTAGGAAGTGTCAGTCCTACAGTAACAGAGGGATGATATACAAGCAATTAGGGCCTCCTTAGAAATTTGTGAAAAAAACCCACAGTAAAGGACTTTATCAGAAAGCATTTTATGAATTATAATTTGAAAGTTCAAAAGGACAACTAAGACAAATGTTAAGGCCCTATTCTCCAGAATTAAACCGAGGAGGCAAAGCCCTTCAGTGAAAATAAGTATAGATGATTTCCATGCTCAGCTGTGCATAAAATAAACATCCCCATCAGAAATTGGGGATTAGAACAAACGCTTCAAGGTTTAGTGGTGCAAACAAATAGGGGAGATAAGATTTATGGCATTTTATGTTTTAATTTTGTTCCTTTTATTCTATGCCAAAATTGCCCAAACTCTGTGATGCATTAGGCTGTAAAAAAGCACAACTGTCAAAATCAAAGCATAATATAGTTTAAAAAAAATCTTTAAAATTTAAATAATGAGATTTCTTTGTCCACATCTTCTGAGACCTCACTTTCATAATTATCTAGGAAAGAGCTAGTTAAGTCTATTAGTGTAAACCAAAACTTTTACATGAGGTATATTAAATTTGCCATGTTTTATATGCAATTCATGGCTGCGGATTTTATGCATTCTTTTTTTTTTTAGTATTTCTAGGGTTTGGCCCTCTCAGCTTGTCTTTCTCAGGGAAGAAACTCTGTAGAAGAAAGGCTAGAGAAGCACATCCTTTAGGGGGATTTCTAACTTGAGTCCTCATAGACTCTGACCCGATAGTTTCCTAACAGAAGACCAACTGGATGTGTCTTGTCTCACTTCAGGGAGTGTACAAAAAGCAGAAGTATGCTCCAAGCAGGAGGGCTCTAGGATCTGGCTTCTGCAGTAGTGCTTTGATGTTGTTTTTTAGACACAGACCCAGATAGAGAGAAGATTACCAAACATCTAATTCAAAGACTATTATTTTCCACAAGTTTTGCAGAAAATTGAAGCATCCTGTTTGTTTGCTCTAATAATTCCACGGGCTATCATTCTTGTAGGGTTAATTTTTTAAAATCTTTTACAATTTCTGAATGACAGTAAAAATGAGCACCTCCTTCAGTCAATCAGTTCAGCACATTCCTCAGCAGAGAGCTGAGCATGAAACGCCTAATCTCAGCAAATTCAATAGAGACTGAAATCACTTGGATCAGTGATGAATCTATATACATGTTGCCAGAGGCAGATCCAGAAACTGGGTAGAAAAGCACGGAAAGTGTGTAGATATTCAACTATCATCCTTCACTAGTTGGTAATAAAGCAGAAAGAACGAAAGAAAAGAATTATTCTGAAGTAATCTTGTTTTGTTGGTTGAAGAAAAATCGATGCATAATTAATAATACATAATGCAGAATTAACAGTCTATAATGCCTTCCTCTGAAAATAGTAGCAAGGATCTGGGTTTCATCAGTTTTGTATTGTCGTGAGCAGGTCATTTGCCTGTCTACATTGTGAAATTAACTTTTCTCAATTAATGCTAATATCAGTTCTTTCTGTTCTAATCAGAGTCTTCCGAAAAAGCAATAAGCAATGTGGGATTAGCATCAATAAGAGAAAAAAAATAAAAAAGAAAACCAAGCATATTATGACTGCTGGGGTTTTTTTTGTTAGAGTTCCACTTCCATCTTCACTGTTAATAAGGCTCTGGGTGAAATTGTTGTCTTTGATGACATTAAAAATAGTGATGTACTTCTAAAGGTCTGTTGGTTTTTTTCCTTACAGAAACTTTTATAAACAGAGGAATTGTGTGGATGCAATAGAAGGCAAATGTAAGAAACAGAGTGTGAATCTTTCCCTCTCAAATCATTTAACAATTCAGTGCCTGTGCAAATAGTCACTGAAAAGGAGTAGAAATTGCAAAAAACTGCCTACCACAGTTCTCTACTTTGTAGTATGTCAGCTGCATGAAGATCCCAGATAAAAAAGTCTAGAGGAACACAGATTATGAAGTACAAGGGTCACCTCATATTTAACACCTCCCCTGCACTTTTGCTTCAGAAGCTAAAGAAGCTGTTTGGAGTGCATTATGGCCAATTTATAGCTGTCACAAAAAGTGAAAATAATCCCTTACAGGTGGCAGGGGTTTGTTGACTGAAGACACCTTTGAGGAACAGTGCACTTTACTGTTTTGTATGTTGATGTTTCATGCCCAGGTAGAGAAGAGATGATAAAACCACCACAAGTCTGGGCTTTACACACTGGATAAAAAGCATTAGAGAGATTTCATTATTCCTGTTCTTCAGAAGCTCTTCATAGTTCAGCCTCGCTGAATGTGATGCATTCAAGTCATGAGGAACGAAGAGCTGTGATGTTTCACAGATAGGGTAAGGCTATGGACCAGGGAATAAGTAAAATGAGATACCACAGAGACACCTCTCTCTATCTGAGAGAGCTTTGATTCTGCCTCATTGAACTACTGCAAGAAAAGGGTGTGTGAGAGGGTGCGTGCCAGGTACACAGCAAAGCCTTTAGACCTGTTCAGACAAAAGGGGAAATGATAAGGACAGGGCCCTCCCAACCAGCTCTCCAACCAGAGAGCATTCAGGCACTCACTCAAGGTATCGTCTCTCCTTTGCTGTGATATGCAGAGTATCTCAGGGCTTTCCACGCTGGATGACCTCTTATTACAGTGCTCAAAAGAGAGTCCAAATTATTACCGTAGTTTGTAGACCCATCCTCTCCTGTATCCCTACTTCCTTCTCTTGAAAAAGAAGGAAAAAAGGGAAAAAAAAGAAAAAAGAAAAAAGAAAAAAAGAAAAAAAGAAAAAAAAAGTTGACGTTGTTTTAGAAAGCTAAGGTCAATAGGTAATTTCTCCAAACAAAAACTGCTTGCAGATAACAGCCAAAGACCTAGTGAGGGTTTGTGAACGATGCCATCTGTTGATCACTGCCACTGACAATATCTTCAGTGTACCACAAGGGCCCCAAGTGTGGCAGGACACCACCTCACCTACATGCCTTTGGGCTGCGGAGGATACTTTGGGTTTGGGCTCAAGTGGCCTTGGTTGCATGGATGGAGCTAGCAGGGGGAGACCTTGAGACTAAAACAAACGTGTCATCTCCTCACAAACAGCCTCTGCCTCCAAGAGACATTGAGGAATCTTGGTCTCTTCCCAAAGCCCTGGCTGTCCCATCTTAGCTCTCAGACTACAGCAACCCACATGTGACTGAATCTGTGCCTGTGAAGTCGCTGCATTCTGGCCTCTTGCCATTATCTGGAAAAATTAACTCTTCAGAAAAGGATTGTTGCAAGCAGTATGATCTAGGGACTGGAGCTCTATAAATGAGGTTTTTAAGAGCGGCATGGTGTTCAGTACTGCTACAGACAAGAACAAATGAAGCGTATAAACAATTTATTCTGACCTGTCGCAGGAGCTGCCCTGCATAAAAGCCAGATCACCTTTGGTCAATGCCAGAAGTATTTCTAGTTAAAGTAGTATAGGCAGTCCTAGGACCACTGTGACTCTTTATAAAAGCACATATGCTTATTTTTATTCCCAGATTTAGAGTGGAAAAGGGTTTTGGAAACACTCACAGGACAGCCTGATGCAGATGCAGAACCACTTTAGGCAAATCACAGCACAGTGAAAGGCAATTTAGGAGGATCATAGGTTTGATTAACAGGTTTGATAGCTTTCTCCTGCAGCATGAACTCCATGCTTTCGCAGTGCTATGTTTTACTACCCAAGTACAAAACAGCTGCCCATAGTGCAGAGCAGTGTTTCACTTTAAAACAAAATCCAACACACATCCTGGTGTTCTGACTAGTGGCTCCCAAGACACTTCCCGACAAGAGTACATTACTGTTTGCCTCAAATACTTCATGAGAGAAGTATGTGATAGGGAAGAGAGATGTTCCTCTGCTCTGTCAAAGTTTTGGACTTGTATGCTGCAGATGTATGCATTGCTTGGTGTCAGCACTGAAACAAATGTGACATTTGTATATCCTCTCTGGCTCATACTGCCAAAGCATATAGCAAATGTACTGCAAGGAGTAGTTTATTCCATGCAGTTTTTCTAGATGTATCAACTTGTCCACTTTAGCATCTGTCCTTGTTCTGCCTGCAAGTTAAAACTTCTCATTACTGACTACTGACAGCACTTTGCAAAGTGGGTTTATTTATGCCTTTGTAGGAGGTGGACATTTACCCTATTCAAAGCAGATATTTTCCTGGTGAAAGACTAAGCATAGAAGGAAAACAGAAGGATCTACAAAGAGCTTACAAAGATACCTCCTTAATTAAAAATAGACAGAAATGCTTAGAGAAGAAATCTACAGAAAAAAAATGAGACATCCGATCACTGGTCATCCCAACAGGTTGTGGGATTTCACTTCATCACTTGTGAGGACTGACCCAGGGAGGTGGCTCTGGATAGGAACTTTCCACCCTCAAACTCATCAATACTCCCTCAGGTACTGCTGGAACTGGGGCTACCTTGCATGACACAGAGGGTCAGGCACACCACCAGCCCAGGTTCTGGTGGGGCTATTACTGGTAAGTGCTCACAGACCCATCCTGGATCCCTGTGTTTGTGTACTGAGGCTGCACCATCAGTGACATGATGACTTTTTTCTTCTAGCCTGGTGTTTGTGTGTCTTGCCTATCAACAAGCTTGTTGCTTGCTTGGAAATGTCTGCCTGACCATGTTGGATGCTGTTGAAAAGTGCTCCAAGTGATTCCCAGCAGTCGTCATGAGAGTTGCCAAGTAGCACAGCCTGGCCAGAAGCTGTTTTGGGCTATAAAGGCATGTCCTAATCTCAGGAGGATGCTAGGCAGCTTTGGCAATAAGCTGTTCACTGCTCAGCTGATGATCCTGGTGCTGTGCCCAAGGACAAGGGTCTGCTTTCCCTCAAAGGCTGTGATCCAATTAGGGGGTGTTGACAGGGAGGTGCTCACCAACAGCAACACAGGCTTCAGCTCTAGTTGTAGCCACAGAAGTAGCCCTTCTGTAAGGAAAAACTGCAAGGGTCTCTCTGTGGTCTGGGTTATACAGCAGGGAGAAGGGAGCAGGCAAGGCAAATCTCTTCTGGGAGGCCTTCTTGGCCCTGGTGTTGCACGACCTTGGGAGGGTTATTCACTGCACGTGTGGCTGAGCAGTGCAAAGATGTGATGTGATGTGATGTGATGTGATGGTGTCTTGGCACAGGCAGCACTGCAGTGCTTCAGTCCACAGAGCAACGCGTGGGTGTCAGGGAAGAGGGCAGGTGCACCAAAGGATGAACCCAAAGGCCACACCAAGGTCTGGGACCATATCACGGGGTCCACCTCCAGGGCATGGCTGGTGCTGGGAATGAGGGGAAAGAGGAAGGAACATTGTTTATTCCTACAGTTTGTTTCAGAGATATTTGTATTGGCATTGCTACTGCATCTCTCAGTTACCTCTTGCTATTAAGCAATGTCAGTCACACAGGATCTAAGATTGTAATTTCTTCCCAATATTCAACTATTGCAGTCCAAATTCTATAAAGGAATTAACACTTCAGGAATCAAATCATGAAATGGTTGTAACAGGCAAACACTGTCTGCATTCAGGTCATGTCTTCAAAGTTCTAATACCAATTTTAAATTCTGCATGCCATTCCTCCTGCTTGGGCACTGGTGGGCTGAGAGATGCTGAACATGCTGAAGGCTTCCATCAGAGATACATGCGGCTGTGACAGCAGGACCATCTGGGAGGAGAAGGTGCCTGGAGGAGGCTGGGAGAGGGCTGGCATGGGAACATGAGAGACAGACTTCCATTCTCATCGAATGACATCATGGTGCAGAGCAAAACTGTCTTTGTTTCACCAACGTAGCTTTTGAATGCACTCTGTGACCATAAAAAAGCGCCTTACATAAAACACACTTTACTAAATCACAAAAACCCCCAAACATTTCTAATGTAGATTTTAATCAGCTAGGTTTTCCGTAAAATTTTTTGCTAAGGAAATCGTGCTTACCTGAATGCTGGCTAGCATTTGTTTTCTCCAGAATTTCGGAAATCATAATAGAGAAGGGCTTGGGAAGAGGTTGTAAGGTTGCGGTTATTTTATTTCGGTTTCCCTTAAAGGGGAAACTTCTTGTGTGGAAACCAAAGTAGACTCCAGTGTTAAGGCAGTTACACTTCCAGATGCTAGCCTTTAGCAAGGTTTTCTGCTGCACCACAGATTATTTGAGTGATCTTATTTGAAGGGCAAACTGTCACAATTATTTTTGTAGACAGAGAAAACATTTTAAAGAAGCATTTGCATCTGCATTTGTGCAGCTCAGAAAAAAAAGGATACAGAATGCAGGATCCCTGTAGGTACAAAAATATTCTGTAGGTTTTTAACACCATTATACTTAGAATTCACCTTGGTTTTCCTTTTCTATTTTTTTTTACTCTTTTTCTCTGCTAGTATCAAGAGAAAATATATTGCTGTAAGTAAAATAAAAGCTTTCATCTAGGATTTCTCCATGCTCTAAAATTACAGTTCTATGTGCCCAGGTGACAGTTAGGTAAGGGATTAAAAAAAACAGTTAATGAGCATTTCTTCATTAAACTCACTGCAGAAAGAGCTTAAAGTTCACCTGGTCCTACTGTTCTTCACAAATGAGGCCCTGAAATGCTCCTAGGAATAATTTTTCTTTTTCTTAGTCTAAGGTTTGTGGTGTTTTTTTTTTAATTTTTGTTATCAAAGTAGGTATAGAAAAATGAACATAGTTTTATAGTTTTATATTATAATTCATGCAAGACATATGCCCCTTATGGAAATGATGGAAAGAAATGATGTAAGACAGTGGAACAAAGGCTATCTGGAGACCAATAAGTAGTGTTGTACCACAGGGATCAATATTGTCTTCAGTTCAGCTTAACATCTGCCTTAATGATCTGGGCAATGAGACAGAATGCACCCTCAGAAAGCCTGCAGATGACACCAAACCAGGAAGAGTGGCTGATATACCACAGGGTCATGCTGCCACGGCTGAACATGAGCCAGCAATGGGTCCTAGTAGCAAACGACGTTCATGGAACCCTGGGCTGCATTAGGAGAAGTGTTGTCAGCAGGTCAAGGGAGGTGATCCTTCCCTCCTGCTCAGCACTGATGAGGCCACAGCTGGAAGGCTGTTCTGGGCTCCCCAGTGTAAGGTAGAATCTCTTTGCTGGAGAGAGTCCAGCAAAGGGCCGCCACTAGGATGAAGAAGGGACTGAAGCGTCTCTCCTGTGAGGAAAGGCTGAGAGCTGTGACTGTTCATCCTGGAGGAGGGAAGGCTCGGGATGTTTCTCATCAATGAGTATAAATAACTGAAAGGAGAGTGCAATGAAAATTGAGCTAGGTTCCTCTCACTGGTGCCCAGTGACAGGGCCAGAGGTAGTGGGCACAAACTGAAATATAGGAGCTCCATCTGAACACCAGGAAACTCTTTTTTTTCACTGTGACTAACCGCTGGTGCAGTTTGCCCAGAGAGGTGGTGGAGTTTTCATCCTTGGAAGTATTCAAAAAGTGTCTGAACACAGTTCTGGGCACCATGCTTTAGGTGGCCCTGCTTGAGCAGCAGGAGTTGGACCAGATGACTTGTAGAGGTTCCTTCCAACCTCAATCATTCTATGATTTTGTGAATAAAATGTGCATAATTAACAGGAATTGGGATTCTCAAGATACACACTGCTTCCATTCCAATATACTTCCAAAGCATATCAAAACCAAACCATCTTGCTGTAATAATTTACAGTTCCATCACTCTTGCACAGCTGCCAGTAAGAAGTAATAGCAGAGGGACCTCTGAAAGTCTCCTACATAGTCCTCTTACTTCTGGAGCCACCTGCCACAGGGAAAGCTGTGTTTCAAAATCACCTTGTGATCAGTTTCACAAAGAGCAGATTTTGCACTAATGGATTATTCCTTTTTCCTTTCTTCCATCTGCCCTTGCCCCTCTCTCATCGCAGCCTTACGTACCGTAAGCGCATCAGAGCACACTTAGCAGAGTTCCTGGTATACGCAGTTGCCTGGGGTCCATGCCAGCTCCCCTCCAGCTCATGCCACTGAATTCACTGAATTCCCTTCAACCCTTAAACTCCAGAGCAGCTGCAGCCCTTGTAGCCATCACAGCCGTGGGTTAGATTTGCATACCTTTTACTTCTGATAGCACCAGTTACCCTGCTGTTTGGTGTCTGAAGGCAAAGCCAAGCACAGCTCAGCCTTTTGAAGCTGTACTAACATTTTTTACTGTCTGTGTTATTGCTGCAGTGCTTCTTTCCACAAAGGTATGGAGGCAGTAGGTCTGCTCCATGAATCATTGGACAGGTTCCTGTGGGCCAAACTAAATGCAGGGTTTCAGCTAAAAGCTGCTTTTATGCGAAATATGGAACGTGACAGTTGTTTGGGTTGGAAGCTTCTTGAATGACTCAGGGACAGATTTACCCAGGAGTGTACTTGTTCCTAAGCACTCCCTGGAAAGCGAGGCTGGAAGGTTTTACACCTCTTCAGTGAGGAATTTGCTTACTACAGAGCTCGCTAAATCAGTCTTCAGTGCAATGGGCACCTGCTTGTTTCCATCTCTTTCTCCTACTCCTTCTTATTAACATTTTTGAAAGGTCTGGCTTTTTTCCCCTAAGAGAGCTTGCAAGAAATGCATAAATTCTTATGTTGCTTTTCATCTATTTATTTTGGCTGTTTGTTTTTTGTTCTTTTTCTGAGCGACTGTAATGCATAAATAAGCTATGACCTGTCATCCCAGAGGGAGGAAATGGAAGACCGTGCATAGAAAATGTTCTCTAGCTTTTCTCCTGCAGTTTTGGTAATGACATCTTACTAAATCTTTCCTGGAAGACAATCTGGTGTATTTTCTTTAATCATCCAAGTTGTGTACAGTCAGACCTTCACAGTAAACCTGAAACCAATTTGGAATACGTATCTTTAAGTCCTTCAAGGTCTATATCATACACCATTTAAACAACCAATTAAGGTTTAATTTCCCTGTAGTTTTCAGATACAAGCAATCACTGTCTCCTGCAGTGCCGATAAGGACTGCAGCAACAAAGACTTAACACTCCAAGTAGTAATTTAAAGACAGAGAAAGGATGTGAAAGTAAAAGATTTCCTCCTTTGAAACCAAGCAATTGTAAGTCTATAGTGGCCATTTCCCGCTGTGACAACTGCTGGTAAAAAAATAAATAAAATGATATCCTTAACCTATAGTCTTCATTGTCATTTGGGGGTGAAATTGATTTTAAGTGATTTTTTTTTTAGCTTTTTTTTTCTTTTGGTTTTGCTCTGTTTTGAGGTAGGTTTTTTTTCTTGCTTAAGCTAAGGAAGGGGAAGCAACACCAGAAGCAACATACAAAAGCAAAAGTATCCCCCACACTGCCCAGTTTATTTTAGCATTCACCTGTGAGCACCCTTCATTGTAGAAGGGATGCCTTTGAGAATCCGTATATAAACCCTTCCTTGAGCATCTCTGCAGCAGAGGCTCAGCTATCAGGCTTCCAGCACTTGTAGCTGAGCAGGGTGTCTACTATGTGATGATTTCATGACGCTGATCACTACCAGTGAGAAGCTAAGCTGAAAACTACTTATTTCTCTTCATGCAAGTTGGAGAATGGAGGCAGGGCTAGAAATGAAGTAAAGCACTGTAGCTAAATTCAGCAAATTCAAATGGGAGCAACTTGCTGACTTCACCAGAGACTGGCTGATGATTACAATATTTGAACCAGACTTCCCCAACTGCGTAACACAATGACTCCTTAGAGTCCGAAGTCAGGATTTCACTCATTAAGACTACATGTCTGAATATGTAAATGTATGCAGCAGTATAGTGAAAAGTTGGATTTGTTCTATTATATTTGCTTTCCTTATTTACATTCATTAAAAAAAAAGGGAGGAGAGACCATAGATGAGATGCATAATGTGCTGAACATCTGCAGACATTCTCATGACGTATAATAAGCTGGAAAAAGCAGAGTTTAGGAAATTTGACATAAAACTACAAAGGAATGATCACAATTTCAACATTAGTTGTTTTCACCTGCAGTCAGTAGGATTCAGTCAATACACCTGGTGTATTCATCTCATCATAATGTAGGTGCTCAAGCAGAGCAAGGACATGATCTGCTCCATAAATGCACCTGTTGCTTTCTCTCCTTCAGCTAGAGACCCTATGGTGACTAGCTCAGCTGTCAGTGTCTTAAGTGATACAAGATAAATCAAATAAATCCCACCCAATGTGTCTGTCAGACATGTACTGAACTAGAGAGATGTGTTTTGCATCCTCTCATCCTATTAATCTCTAGCAGCTTGTAGGTGTTGTTTGTGACAATAAAGTATAAAACATTTTTATACACCTATGTGACGTAAATTGACAAAGTGGTTTTAATATATGCTTTGGAATAGACTAATTTACAGTTTGTAGTGCTCCATGCAGTGGATGAAAGGTGTGAGTCCCTAAAGAAACAGTCCTGACTGTGTTATCTTGTGACAGGAAGGTTCCTTGCTTGTCTCGGTGAACCTACCCCTTTGGGAGACATCACACTGAGCATCCTCCAGTAAGACACAGTTGCTTCTACTCTTTGAAGTTAATGTATTATTTCCATCCCCAAAATTCATGCATGTTTATTGATTTTACTAGGCAGGAGGGAGGACTATAGCTCAGACTGTGACCAAATTGAGAGAAACAGAGTTCAGAAGAAAAGCGCTGTTTCAGGCTGAAGCAGGTATGAGATGCAGAGATGGTGCTCAGCAACCTCAGCCACACCTCAGCCAGGCATCTGCAAATGTTATATAAAACATTTGTAGACACTTGCACCTGGGAATGGAGAAGGAGAAGATCTCAGAGCATGATTTCTCAGACTGGATCAGTGGCATTCCAGGGTAGGGACTGTAGGATCCCCAGACTCAGGCTACCAGGACAAGGCAGATTTTTAGCAGTTGCCTTCCATCCTCTCACGGATACAGTACTGGGACCCCTCTGCAGACCATCTGCCTGCCTTAACGACCCTGCTGGCCTCACACACAGTCACACCGAGGAAGATGCTGCACATGTTACGGTGGGAAATCGAAGACATCTCTGCAGACACTGCTGAAAATGCTGTCCACATCTAGAGTTTGGTAGTAGTCGCCACAATGAGGCAGTTTCAAGATGGTACAGCAGGGGAAAAAAACCATCTTGTTGACAGCTTGTTTGTTACACTTGTGATTACATAAAATGCAGCAGGCTCAGCCAAAAATAATGTGAAAAAAAATGTCTGTTCCGAACTAGGGAAAAATCCAATGTTTTCTGAAAAATTGAGAAATAACAAAAAATGGGGAGGCAGGACAATAAATTCACACAAATCAAAGATTTTCATTTTGATTGTAATTGTATCTTTGTAAATGTGTGAGTTCTAGTTAGCCTAAACTGCAATACAAGGTCACTTTGAACTTCAGAAAACAGAGTTCTGGTTAAATAATTACAAGAAAAATGCATTTTCACAGTTTCAGAAGTTATATATCACTGTTCTGAGCAAATATTTGTATTGAAATCCATATTTTAGAATTAAGTGAATAGGATTTTTCTGACAGGAAATATTAAATCACCAAATTTGCAGTCAGCCGTAGTGCAATGCTTAGCTGTAACTCATTGTTCGGGTATTTATGTACTAGAGACCGGTGTTTGACCTTCCTTTGAATCTTGGCAAATCCCACCTTTAGTCAGGTGTTAAAAGAGGGGAGTAAGATAGGGAAAGCACATTCCATGCCTTCTTCTCCAGTTTAAAACTAAACTTGTATTTTAGAATAATAAATATAGATGAAAGGCTAAAGAATGTATTAAGCCATAACTGCCTATTAAGATTAATTCAAATCTGACATACCATCTTTAAATGTCTAATTTCTCCATTACAAAAATCCTTGCAACTGCTCTGTAAATAAATACAATTTTGCCTAAGCATTATCTGAAAGAGCCCCACCCCCAGGCTGGCTTCTTGTCACAGGCAAATGCTTAATAGGTTGTGGCTGGAAAATCCCAGGGAAAGCTGAAGATTTTTATGAGATGAGCAGTGATTGTGCAGAAGCCTGCAGCTATTGCTGACCTGCCTCTTTCACAGAAAGAGGATTATTACATAAAAGAATACTAGAGATATTGTATGAAAAATACATTTTAATTTCTTTCTCAGCAAGAGAAGATGGAGAAAAGGGAAATGGGAGCAGGCAGAGAAAATACTTTTGCAACTCATTTAGGTGGGATTCCTTTATTATTTTTATTATTATTGTTTTAACTTGGAAAGTTGTTTAGAGAGTCTTATATGGATGCAGATGAACAGATCCTTAGTCACACAGTCTCACTTTCTCTCCTACAGACACGTAGAGTTGGTCTTTTGCATACATAAAAACACACGCGCTCCCACCAGCATGTATATTCTTCTGGCTTTTCCCCATGATTTCCCTTCTGCTACTCCCTCCTTAGCGATTAGACAGATTGAACCAAGAGAGACATTACTTGTCTTTCTAATTCCCGTGCACGTGGAGGTGGCTCAGCCTGGGCTTTTCTCTTAGTTGTTAGCTGTCTAGGGGGGACTTTTCTTGTTGTGTTTAACGTCAGGGAGCTGCCTGTCTTCACACCTTAGACTGAAGAGCATGAATGCAATGCCATAACCTCAATATCTTTAAGTGCCTTCTACTCCTTCTCCCCGTCTCTTTAAGTCATGCTCACCAGGCAACGGCAGCTGTTTCTGTTCACCCATTTTCAGCTTCAGGTTTTCCCCCAGGTCTCCCCCTCCCTCCTTCCATCCCCCTCCAGCCTATCGCTGATGTTGCACTTAAAGCGGCTTTTTCACCTGTATCCATGACAACTGGGATGACATCAGCATGAGGACTCGACATCACAGTGAGGACTCCAAACCAGTTAAATGCTAATAACATCTCTTTTTAATTACAGCCGAAATATTTCTGGTCACAAAAAAAAAAAAAGGGGGGGGGATGGATGGATGAGGAAGTGTGGAATATGGAGGAATATTTCTCTTTCCTTGCTGAGTGCCTACGTGGTGACAACACAGTGTTTTCCCCAGGCACCACAGCAGTCTCAGCTGCTGTCAGAAATCATCCTTTCAAATCCCTGAAGCAGTTGTTGGTGTCCTCAGTACTACTAAGACCAGCTGCAAATGCTTGGGTGGCCACTAATGCCTGATCTGCCACTGAGATGGGCAGAGGAGGGGTGGCACCCCTGCTGCTTCAGTTTCTGTTCGGTCAGGCAGGTAATCTCACAGCTTTCCTCAGCCAGACCTCTGCCCTCCTGTCTCATCGACCAGCTGAGCAAGGCCCTGATGATGCTGCAGCAGGCAGGGAGAGAGGAGGGAAGTGTGCCGCAGGGATGTCACCTTGGTCCCCTTGCAGAAGGTCTCTTTACAGAAAGTCCCGTGCATACAGCCAAGCACCACCTGATTTAGGCTTGCCTGTCTTTCTGCTGCTTCCTATGCTCACTCTGGCTGGGAGTATAGAATCATAGAATAATAGAGCGGCTTAGGTTGGAAGGGACCTTAGAGATCATCTAATCCAACCTCTCTGCCATGTGTAGGGACGCAGCTCAGCGAAGGGTGCCCAGAGCAGCAGCCCCCTCTTGTGAGAGTCCCTATGGGTTCTGCAATGTGGGGCTGGGGAACCCCAACAATCTTCTGGGGCTGTAGTGCTGACACATGGCTGAGTAGGGCAGAACTGCTGCTATTTGTAGCACAGGCAAGCAATCCTAATGCCTCATCTTTTACTGTACAGACAACTTCCCTTAACACAGAGATTTTGTAAATGCAGAGCCAGGAGAAAAAAAATAGCTTCCACCTAATCTGATTTGTGTACGAGCAGCTCTCCTAACTCGCTTGCTGGCAATCGGCATCAACAATGTAGGTCAGGTCAGTGCCTGACAACCAGAGGCTCTCGGCAGCAACCTCCCAATGGTGGGAGAGCAATCACATCCCCTTAGCCCTCATCTCTTGCTTCAAAACTTGCCTGTCAAGCTTCCTCTGTCACATAGAGCCAGAAAGTCCCCCCGGTCCGGCTGTCTCTGAGAGCCAACACCCGGGTTGCTGAGCTGCATTAGTCCCTGGGCAGCCCCAGGCAAGCAAAGAATATTGAGGTCAACTTACTGGTGATGCTGGGCTGTGGACACTGGAGAGGGCTGCCAGGTGTCTGCACCTCAGGGACTGACCTTCTTTGGCTGCCTAGTGGGGCTTATTCTCCCTTATCTATTGCTTGCTTCTCCAAAGACCCTGGGATATGACTTTTTCATACTGAGCAGGTTTTTTTCCCAAGGAAAGGGTTTATCCTCTCACAGTTCTGGCATGGTTTGGACTACAGAGATTCCATTTGTCAGTCTTTCATCACATCAAAGGTGTTTTAGCTTCAGTTCGTTGCCAGCAATTCAGGCAACAATTCCATCCATCACTTGTACTCCATGATGTCCTGCTATATCATATCTGGCCAGCTTCAGACTGTCCTGGTTCCTAATCTTCTCAGGGAGTAGGTCTTCAGTGTCCTCCAGGACATGTTTCTCACTGTGAAGAGGCTCTATGAAGCTGTCAGTCCCAACGATGAAGTGAGACCAAACGCAGGGAGCAAATCTGTCTCAGCAGCTGGGGCAGGAGGTCCAGACTCATTACCAAGAAGCTCAGATGACATAAATCTTATTGTCCTCAGCTGGAAGGCAAAACCTGCTTGTGTGACAGAGCTGTCCATGTGTTGCATCAACAAACATCACATAGGAAATAAAGGATAGAGGACCAAAAGTGAAAAGAAGGAGAAAAAGCGGAATCTAGGGTGATAAATTGGGAAGGGAGAGCAAAGAAGAGAGGAAAAAATTGTCATGTAAAGAATGTACCTAGATATACTTGGGAAGAAGGCAAGCAGGGAAACTAGGCTTTGAAGCTGGTCTTCAGGGCTTCCCTCTGACTGTTCTGTGAGGAACTTCACTATTGAACCTCAGATTGTATGGAAGGACTTGACGATTAAATCAGTCGGATAAGATCAACGTTCCTGCTCGTTGTTAAGAAATTTAACGGTTACAGTCACTGCTGGAGATGCTGCTGGAATGTTATTTCATGGCATGATGTAATTATTATCCTTTATCTCTATAAAGGCACTGGTCATCTGTCAGTGGTATCTGTCGATTTGGTTAGAAGTTAGATCGCTGACAGAGACTAAGATGTTGAATCATTTACTTCTATAATAATGGGCAAATTTTAGCTTACTAAGAAAGCAGCTAATTTGTGTAACCATCTTTGATGTTAATCCATGAGGATTTATGTTGCTCTTGTCCTATCTTATTTGAGTGAACTCCTTTTCCTTACTACAAATGTAATTGCCCCAGCTGGCTGACAGTGGCCTTTTAGCTGAACCGTAAACTGATTTAAATTGAGTATTGGACTAATTCCCTTTGTGCTCCTTAGTCCTATAAATTGAGGAAGGTGTTAGGAGAAGGCTACTATGGGCAAAACCTTTAAACCCTTAGCTGGTTTGACTCTTTCTCTGTAAATATTATTCTAATACCTTATTTCCAAATTTCCATATGTCAGTAAAATACAGGAGAACAGTATCTACCTACTGCTACAGATGTTCTCAGCAGTATTTTAAAGTATACTGAGGGAGTTCTGTCAGCTAGACAGAAAAATACATGCTCAATGAAAAATTAGAGGGAAATAGAAAAAGGAGATTTATTTTTTTAGACTTTGCCTCTTTCGGGGGAAAAAATACCCTCAAACAAACAAAAAGCTCACCAACAAGAGAGAGCTTTAAATCTTAAACACATTTTCCTAGCATAAACAGTTCCCAACCCACTTCACCCACCAGCTTCAGGACCTAACACAAATGAACCACCCACTGGTGACGTTAGGGGAGTGTGGGCTGAGGGGCTCCCTCATGTAGTCCTGCAGGAGTTCCTCACCTCATTGTCACCATCTTTCCTCCCCAGAGAAGCAGGTAGAGGGACCAAGACCTTCTCCTTTCTCACCGACATGGCTTGTGGTCTGTGCAGGGCTGTGTGTTCAGGGCACCGAGCAGTACAGGGAAACTCCTTTCTCGAGCACTGCATCCCCAACCCGTGATGCACCACAAGTGCTAACTGAATGATAGTGCTGAAGGAGGATGGATGAAATTTTGTTTGTAAAAGACCTGTGCTTGCTCAGTTTCAGATGGAGAGAGGGAAGTATGTCCTGGAGTCAGAGGAGGAGGACTAGTGCAGATGCAAGCTGCTGTGAGAAGAGCAGACACCTGTTTTCAAGGGCAGCTGCTTTACTCGGAAGGAGGGAGCTGGCCTGGGGAGAGCTGAGGTCTTCATGCTCCTCCTTAGATAAAAGTGGAGAAGACAGCTGGCTCCCTTGCTTTTCTGCAAGGAAACACAACCTCTCTGTGAACAGGAGAGCAAAGATGCTTGATCATTTTCTTTCCTGCTGTGACCTGTGGAATTATACACCTCAGATACATCCAGAAGAGGCCCTTAGTAGGACTTCACCTGCTGGAGATAGCAGGCAGAAGGCTGAACCTGCTGTGTAGCTTCCAGCTCAGGTGCTGCTTCTGAATATTGTGTTTTTCCAGCTGACTGGGGTTCTGGTAGAACCTTAAGGAGCAGAACTGTCCCTGGGTTACTGCATCACCTGAATAACAACATCCTCTTGTAGTTTCAGTTTCCATAATCTCAGTGTTTTCCATCTACTGCTTAAGTTCATGGCAAAACTATGAATGACTTCAACAGGGAATACGAGCGGGCCCTATTAGTATTCACTATATCTGCCCACTGACAGCACTGTGTGTCACATTCTCTCATCACTGTAGGCATCCAGTGTGCCATCCTGCAGAATACACCCTATGCAATTTGAGCAGCTGGATTTGTGTGTGCTAAGGAGTGAGTCTGCCGACTGCCTTTCTCTGGCAGGCTGTTTCACTGCATCCCTTCTCCATTTGCACAGGGCACTGAGCCTGTGAAACAGTGTGAATTTCCATCAGTTCACTGGCAGAAGGGCTAGCTGAAGCCTATGATTTGTTCCAGGAAGGCAATGGCTAGACGTGTGAGCTTGTAAATCCATCGGAGACTTCACATGGATCCCACAGAGCGATGCCAAGAATTGAAAAAATGGATGTCTAGCATTAGCTCCCAAATGCAAAAGCAAGCACCTAAATTAACAGCCTGACTTCAGGAGTAGTTGCCTGGATGCCCAGACTGTCTGGAGTCAAGATAATTTGTTTATGTAATTCAAGATGGGTTCAGAAGCCTAGTTTTAGGTACTCAAATCTGCAAGTCTAATTTTAAAGCCTGTCTAGGTGTCTTTGTACACTTACCAATCTGTTCAAGATACTCGACCAGTGACAAGCAGTGTTCCTCACGGGTCTGTTCTGGGTCCAGTGCTGCTCAACATCTTTGTCAGCGACATGGATGACGGCACTGAGTGCACCCTCAGTAAGTTTGCCGATGACACCAAGCTGTGTGGTGCCATCGACGCACCTGAGGGAAGAGATGCCGGCCAGAGGGACCTTGACAGGCTTGAGAAATGGGCCAGTGCAAACTGCATGAGCTTCAACAAGACAAAATGCAAGGTCCTGCACCTGGGTCAGGTCAATCCCAGGCACAAATAAGACCTGGGCACAGAGTGGGTTGAAAGTAGCCCTGAAGAGAAGGATTTGGGGGTGTGGATAGACAAGAAGCTCAACATGAGCCAGCAGTACGCTCATACAGCCCAGAAGGCCAACCGCATCCTGGGATGTATCAAGAGAAGCGTGGTTAGCAGGTCAAGAGAGGTGATTCTACCCCTTTACTCTGCTCTTGTGAGATCCCACCTTGAATACTGCGTCCAGTTTTGGTGCCCCCACCATAAGAGGAACATAGATCTGTTGGAGCGTGTTCAGAGGAGGGCCACAAAGATGATCCGGGGCTGGAGCACCTCTGCTATGAGGACAGGCTGTGGGAGCTGGGAGTGTTCAGTCTTGAAAAGAGGACCTTGGGGGGGACCTAATAGCTGCCCTCCAATACGTGAAGGGAAGTAACAGGAAGGTTGGGGAGGGACTTTTTATAAGAGCGTCCACTGATAGGACAAGGGAAAATGGGTTTAAGTTGAAGGAGAATAGATTTAGACTGGATTTTAGGGAGAAATTCTTTAGTATGAGGGCGGCAAGACTTTGGAATAAATTGCCCAGAGATGTTGTGGCTGGCCCCTTCCTGGAGGGGTTCAAGGCCAAGTTGGATGGAGCCTTATGTATCATGATCTAGCTGAGGGGTCCCTGCCCATGACAGAGAGGTTGGACTAGATGATCTCTAAGGTTCCTTCCAGCCTAGGCCATTCTGTGATTCTATAATTCTCACTCGAACATTTACATGGTAATAATGGAGCTGAAATCAAAACAGCAGATAGCTTTGCTGTGTTACCACCACAGCACAGTCCTTCCTGGATCATCAGCAGAAGAAAGTTGGTAGTATAAAGAGAATGGTGGCTGGACACTTTGGGTTTCCATACACATCACCTGCCCCACATGCAGTACTCCAGATCCATCCTCACTCATAGAAAGCTCAGACAGCTTCAAACAGCTGATATAAACCCCACCTTGTCTGAGATGTCATGAACTACCTGCCTGGCTAGTCGATTGACCAGCTTGTATAGGAATGGGAGAGGACTTCGTGCTTTCAAAGCTGCATTTGGTTTAAGGACAATTTCTGCAGAGGTGTCACACAATGAGTGCCCATTGTATTTCCTCACACTACATTTCAGCCTCTCGTCCCTGCTCAGCCCCAGGCTGGGCCTCCCTTGGGGGGCTGGGAGGTCTCAGAGCTTCCTGGGTGCTCTGACAACATGCCAGTTAGGGAGCTGGGTCACGCAGGCAACAGAAAGGTTTTGGATTTTGTTTTTGCACCATTTTCTTCAAACAGAGACACAGATTGAAAGATTAACTAGCCTCGGTAATGGCCATGCCTGCAGCATTAGACTGCTGGGAATTAGCTTGTCATTCTGTGCCTAGTTTACAAATGGAGGAAAAATGGTCTAGTCTCCAATCAGCTGTGCTACTTTTCACCCCAGAATTGCCTTTGCAGATCGTGTTAGAGTGGCAAGCGTATGTATTCCTTTTTCCTCATTACACTTCCAGCTCTCTCAAATATTAAATAGCAGGTGCTTAGAATAAAGCATATTATTCTGACAAACATTTTCATCATGAGGTAAATTGGCACATGCTAACTGCTTTAAAATACTTACCGGGTAATTGAATACAGCAGTACAGGTTACTATGCTGATGTCTGCCTCTTTAGTTACAATTACACGTTTCCTTGCTAAAGGGAAAGAAAGTTCTGGAGGTAGAGTTTGTTGCTTCAAACAAGAAAAAAATAAAAAGGGGAGAGGGGAGAAAGAAGAGAGAGCAGTCCATGTTACTCCATAGGATATTCTTAAAAAACCAAATGGTTGTATTTTGAAGAAGCTTTTGAAGAAAAATTTTACCAACTATGCAAATCTTTGCAGTTGCTTTTTTTGGTTTGCCTATTTCTTCTCAGTCTCCTCTATCACACATGATTGCAAATCTGTTTTGACCTATAAATAGCTTTCTTCTTGCAAGCAGAGAGCTTTGTAATAGCAAGATATATGTTCTAGAGTTGGGGGGGAGAGGAGTTATTATCATTATTCTTTATCTTTTAGGAAATTCTGGGTTGTAAAGCTCAATGCTTTCTATTTGGTTAATGTGTCAGATCAAAACCATAATCCCTGCCCAAAGGAGTTTACAGACTCAAAGGGACACCTTCAAACTGCAAATTACATTTCTGTCTGAAATGTCTTTACCTACTGTTTTGACAGGTAGCAGTTATGGCCAGGAGGAAAAAGCAAAGGAAAAGTGTGTTTTCCCATTTCCTCACCTTGGTCTGCAGCTTTGCCAGCACTTCGTGCACAGATTTGTGGTCAGCCCCTTGCCCTTCCTACACTGTGTGCTAAGCACGAAGGTGTCACACCTCCACATGCTTGCTCTGGCCTCTGCTCATGGACTTATCCTTCCTTGTCAGGGGACACAAGGCTGTCTGTCCTAGCAACATGTCCCTGGCTGAAGTATCCCTGGCTGAGGTGTCCCTGTCTCATATTCAGGATTCTCTCAGGGACAAGGGACAGAGGCACACTCTGGTCAGCCCCTGGGGTGTCGTGGCCTCATGTGAGTCTTTGTGCAGCACAAAAACTTCTTCCAAGAGGGATTTCCTAAAGGCAATTCTTGCCATTGCTTTGTCTCCCTGTTGAGCTTAGTGTTGATTTGAATAATTAAATGCAACATGTAATTTCAGACGTTTTCCATGAGCGTACTGAATAAAACTTGCTCTGGATTTCAAGAGGTTCTGGGTGGCCCTAGCTGTGGTGTTGAAGGGTTAGTCTTTGCTACCTGTGTCTACACTAGCAGTAGACGAGTGTCACAGGGTGCTCTGGGTTACCATCATCCAGACTGCGTACCCGGCAGAGTGTGCTGGTTTTTTTTTCTAGACCATGTACTGTTCCCATGGTGAAAAAATCCTTGGGAAGTTGTGACCGGTACACACCCTCAGATCCTTCCTTCTGTATGGGTGAGAAACATCCAAGGCTCATATGCTACGGCAAGAGCCCGAAAGCACTCCTGAGGCCTGTACACTAAATATACCAGCACCATAATCCACCGGGAGTGGTAAAACCAATACTTCTGGGTGAGCTGTGTCCTGGGAACCAGCCAGCTCCAGGTGTAGCAACCCTTGTCACATACTGTTGGGGATGGAAGAGTTGCCCTGAAACCTTTCCTTCTCTCCCCGTTAGGTTCTAGAAATGCTCTGCTTTTCCTCTGGAATGGCTGCCCACGAGCGTGGATCCATCTCCTCCAGGACCAATGCTGTCTGCAACCATGTTTCCCTGCAATAAAAACAACAAGCAGTATTTTCATGGAGTGGCGGTTGCTATAAATATTTCGTCTCTTACCAGGCTTTTGTTTTAATTCATTTGTTGGATACCTGTTAGATAAAGCAAATCAGATCTATTAAAGCTCTGCTTTATCTTTATATATTAGCAAACACTGTTGAATCTGACATCAGGTTCTAGCTGTGCAAACATTTTTGGTTTTGGTTTTCTGTTTAACAAATTATCACCCAGGAAAAATACATGCTGTAGTAGTGCTGTTCTGTAATTTAGCAGTGCTAAATAGGATTCAGAAGTTGATGCTGCAGCCTTTTGCAATAGGTGATTTAGTATTCCGACAGGAAACAGCAATGACATATCCAAACCTGTATTTCAGTGCAAACTGCTTAAGTTAAGGCCCAGTAAAGTGTGACTAATTGCCAGATATTACTATGCCAGGTCTGTTATGTCAAGATAAAATAAATTAGATATCCATCATTACAAGTTGAGCTATAGACTAATTAGAAAGTACTGCCTCAGTGCAATGGATGTAACAGTGTAGGATAAGTTTAACTTGGCTTGTTTTTTCCTCCCAGTGTGTAAACAATCCCTGTCTGCTTTCCTCCAGAAAGGACAATTATTCTTGTATGAGACACATGAGCTTTTTGCTAACCCTATCTGGTATTAGTGGCATAAGTAATCAACATTAATAAATCCTTTCTTTGTAGCTATTTAAACCTTTTTATGATGCCTTCATTGTTTAGAAGAGTTTGCTTATGGGTGAGGCTGCTGCATCCCATGCATCCAGGTATATTAGTTAGGATGCATTAATCTTGACAATATATGTTAAGGAGATGCCAATCAGACCTCAAATAGTGGCACTGTTTAAGATCTAACCAATCAGCAGCCTCTAACCTGAGCCTCTGTGAAATGCAGTTGACTTGTTCAAACTGCTTCCTACATAGGAGCCATTCCCTCCTCTCTTCCGTCACATCATCTTCCATTGTGTCACTAAGCAACAAGTGAGAGCACATGTGTTACAGCAGCACAGTAGTCACAGTGCATAGAGGAATTAGATTTGGAAGATCTTTATCACAGAAGTTTGACCTGTGCCTTATGGGTTGTTCTGCAGTTCTCTAGGTCAGGTGGCTCCTTGTGACAACATCTTACAGCTGCATGGTCCACACTTTCCTGTAGATATTAATTAAACCACTGCATCTAACTCTAGACATGAAATTTTTGCAGAGCAACCATAAAGATAACAGAAATGGAAAGAGATCGGCACATGTGAAAACTGAGTGCTGTGCTCAGGTATCACAGAATCATCATAGAATCATAGAATGGCGTAGGCTGGAAGGGACCTTAGAGATCATCTAGTCCAACCTCCCTGTCATGGGCAGGGACGCCTCTCAACTAGATCAGGCTACTCAAGGCCCCATCCAGCTTGGCCTTGAAAACCTCCAGGGAGGGAGCAGCTACAGCTTCTCTGGACAATTTATTCCAAAATCTTGCCACCCTCATACTGAAGAATTTCTTCCTAAAATCCAATCTAAATCTATTCTCCTTCAACTTAAACCCATTTCCCCTTGTCCTATCAGTGGACACTCTTGTAAAAAGTCCCTCTCCATCCTTCTTGTAGGCTCCCTTCAGGTTTTGGAAGGCAGCTATTAGGTTCCCCCCGGCATCTTCTCTTCTCCAGGCTAAGCAATCCCAGCTCCCTCAGCCTGTCCTTGTAGCAGAGGTGCTCCAGCCCCTGGATCATCCTTGTGGCCCTCCTCTGAACACGCTCCAACAGATCCATGTCCCTCTTATGGTGGGGACACCAGAACTGGACCCAGTATTTGAGGTGGGATCTCACAAGAACAGAGTTAAGGGGGAGAATCACCTCACTTGATCTGCTGGCCACACTCCTTGATACATCCCAGGGTGGGGTTGGCCTTCTGGGCTGCATGAGTGCACTGCTGGGTCATGTTGAGCTTCTCATCTATCAAGACCTCCAAGTCCTTCTCTTCAGGGCTACTCTCAACTCACTCTGAACCCACTTTGTATTTTTCCCTGAGATTGGCCCAGCCCAGGTGTCTATATCTGGAGAACAATGCCTGTCAAAATAGTGACACTGTTGGGAAAACCCCCTTCAGATAAGCTTGCATGTAATATTCAGATCAATGAGAGGAAAATTTAGGCTACAGCTTGATCTGAATTTTTACAAAGCGTGTGGCTTTCAGAGGCAGCCTTCTCCTTACATACAGACTTAAGGAAATCATCACCATCAGAGAAAACTGTTTATCTGTCCTGCCCTGGCACATGATGAGGAAAAACCTGCAACGGCTATTAATTTCCACTCACTGGGATATAAATTGGTACAACTTCAGTGAAGCCTGTGATTTTTTACCTGTTGAAGAAAACCTTGTGGCAGCTAGTCAGTGATGTTGAATACTCATCCAACTCGACATAATCAGTAATGCTCATAGGGGTGAATATTATCCTGGAGAATCTGTTATTTGCTTGTAGGTGCTCCCAGAAACCCAAGACACAAAAATATAAACTTTTTACAAATTTGAAGGTGGAAATAAAATAGTCAGCTTCATGGCAGAAATTGTTTCAAAATAGCCTGTTATAAGACATTTGAGATTAAACAGAAGAGCATGAAGCTGATCCTGCCTTGACAGAACAAGCCTGTAGGACTTTCAGGACTTCCTGACATCTTTCAGAATAGGCTCAGGAATAGGCCATAAGGTTTTCATGTACAAGCTTTTATGCTTTTTCTAATGTCCATAGAGGCCACTGACATCGAGTTAGTCCTAAGAACAATGTGTTAAATCTGTCTAAGGAAAGGACAAGAGAAATGGCTCTTAACATTACTGAGGGGAAATGCAATTTGGCTTGGAGCAGAACAAGCATCCTGGCCAGACAGACAAACTAATATGAGTGAAGTTAAAGATATATTGCTAGAGTTACAGCTGTGTCAGAAAAGGAAGGAATTTTCTTGTATTGAGAATTAGGAGATCTTTCAGAGGGCAAAAATCTTGCCTTAAGCTGCTCAAGGAGAAGCACTGGCTTCAGAATTAAACTCAAATATTTCCTCCAAGTTGGTCATTTAGACATTACAGTCTATCTTTCTTGTCAATGGATGAGTGAACAATTAATGAATATTCCTGTTACTGAAATATTTAAAGTCTAAAATAACGGACTATTAGCTAGTGTTTTGAAAGTAAAGAAAAATAAATGAATTCTTACTTGCATAATTTAATGTTAATTTAAAATAAAGGACTCTATACTTTGATTTTGGTTTCCCCCACTTCTCTCTGGAGCTGATTTTTGCCCTTGTCTTCTGCTGATGCAGTGTTGTCCCAGAGACCAGCCACCTTCTGAATAAGAGACCCAGGCTTGATTGAGAAACACCAGGATCTACTGCTATACAAAGTATCTTAAGGGATCCATTTGGTTTCCACTTCCGACATGGAATTCATAGGTCTCCTGGAGGACCTCTGTCATGTTTGTTGGTCTTACACAGGTGTTTTGGTGACAGAGCTGAGTCCCCAGCACGCTATAATAGCATACAGACCATAGCCAAATCCTCTCCTCTGCTCCAGCCTGCAGATCCTAGTCTCTGTGCCAGCCACTTCTGCTAAGCCTGGAAATCAGATACCTCATCAACCTGTTTAACTTCTCATTGCCTAATTATCTGTTCCAGCATCATCATGAAGCCTTTTAACATTTTCTTCTCCCCCAAGGAAAATATATCTCAAGCACTTGAAAATGACCTTCAGCTTCTACTGTGAACAATGAAACATAAACCTTTCTGTGCAATAACAGCTTCATCTGTACTTTTCCATTCTCATGCCTTGAAGACTCATTAGTTGGTGACTTCTTGTGATTTTAAAGAATTTCTTTTTGTTTACCCTTATTTTCTTGGCTGTATCCGTACTGTTTATAAATTTAACTGCTTTAATCAACTCCATCTTATCTTTCCTCCTCCACCACTTTCAGAATAATCTGAGCAATTGCTGCTGTATATCATTTGAAGATCCTTTATTCATTTACTTTAATCTCTTGAGGTCTCAATGGTACAAGGAAGCTCGGTACATTTCAACTCTTGGAAGGATTGCTTCATTTTCCTTCATGTGAAGAGAAATTAAGAAGCTCCTTACATGCTGATACAGGAAAGGCTTACAGGACAAAGCTGGAAGCAGCATTCCCTGCCTGTCATATAGACAGCGTGGAGGGAGGTTATTGGAGCACAGAGGAAGCCACACAGCAGGAAGAGCCAGCGGGGAGCGATGGCCTTACCATGTCCTTTGCCTGACTCTCCCAAATGCAGACAGCTTCCTGAGATGCTCGTTGCTTGGCGATTTTTTGTCTCTTAGTATGAAACAGAGGAACAATATTCCCACATTGACCTGAGGCAAGGGCCCAGTTCTGGAGCACTATTTTATATACCTCTGCTGTAACACCTTTTCTATCAGTCTGAACATTTTTCTTTCAGCACCTCACCCCAGTCATTTTCAGAGGAATCTGCTGCTTTCCTAGTGTTATCAGCCCTGATTAAGGTAAAATGTCACCCCTCTGAGTCTTTGCCTCGAGACAGTCTCACCAGTGTAGGCAAGAGTTTAGTGCACTTTAACCCACACTATCACTCCAACTAGTAGGGGTAAAATCCCAAGCGCAGGTTCCCTGAGCTTTTTAGAAATCTGTGTCCTGGCTGCATGTGGACCGAGAGTCCTGAGGTTGTTCGCAAGTCCAGCTGTCTCCTGGGATCGCGTATTGTATTATCCCTTGAGCCACTTCCATCTCAGTTAATCTGATCAAAGTAGCTCTTCAAATTCAATTGTTTTGAATTTTCTCTTAGGTTTTCACTTTTATTTAACTCCCAGGCTTAATGAAATTATAATCATGGCTCCCCAGCCATATTCTGCTTTATTCTGTATATCTTCTCCTTTAATAGCTTCCTAATATTTTGCAGTTAAAACTCTCCTATATTTATGTTCCAGCTCCAGATGCCTACAGTTTTCCAGATATTGCTATCACTATATTATACTGAATTGTTGGCTGTTTCCTTCAGTAAATAGGAAAATAAATACTTAAGTATTTGGATCATGTACTGAAAAATGGTTGTGATTCTAAATAGAGTCCTGAACTAAAACTATCAAATTAAAGAAGTTTCTCCTTAAGTAGAATTTACGTTTTCATTTGTTACAGTTTTATGCTGTCTTTCCTTTGAAGCACTCAATACTGTTCTTAAGAGAAGTCCCTGGAAAACTCCTCTATTCTGGACAGACCTCTTTCAAGAGGGTAGCTCAGTTAATTCTTGTGAATCCTTTGAGTCAGATTTGCAAAGATGTGCTGAAATGACACACAATGTAACCTCTCTGGTAAACGTCATTCTATCAATGTCAAGTAACCTCAAAGTATCTTAATTATGAAATTATCTGAAGAAAAGCAGAAAACATCTTTTTAAAAAGTAAGTTATGTCATTGTACTCTGTCTTATCTGAAGTGATTTTTGAATGTTATTTCTTAAAATAGTCAAGCATGGGCCTATGTATATGGATTGTCCTATGGAATCAGTTAAATTTCAGTTACACTATGTCCATCACTCAAATACAACTACCTTGCTAGGATAGTGTTTACTAGATTCTTCTGCAACCACAAAACACACAGCTATAGAGTTTCACGCTGTCTGATTAATAGACCCTGTATTGCAGTTCTTTTTTCATCTTTCGAAAGATTAGATGACTCAGGAGACTTTGTCAGACAATCTGCATGCAAGTAAACTCACCCATTACACCAGTAACTCTGAGCCTGAGAATTTGTACACATGACATTTAAAAGTTTTTACTTTATCTGATTCACATCTTCTGAATATCTTCACAACTAATTCATAGCAAATACCTAAGATTTAAAACACACCCTAAAGCCTGGAACCTCTATTTTCTCATTTGGAGACCGGAGTCTGGAACCGAGGGAAAGACAGACTTGAGGTCAACAATAAAAATCCCACTATCACGAAATAGTTTGACTGCAGAACAGTAATATTTCTGTAAGTCTGCATTGCTACTCATGCTACTTATTTCCTCTTGCTTTTTAAATCAAGCATATTGAAGGGAGTAAAGTGAGAATATAGTATCTCAAAAATCCTATTTTCTTGAAACAGTTCAAAGTAATTGTGCATTGATTCCTTGGAGATAAGCTAATACTATTTATCAATTTATTTTAAAAGCTAGAAAGCAATGGTTTGAGACTACTTGCTGGCTGAAGAAGTTGGGGATTGGAAATAACAGAATAATAAATGGTTGTAGTTTAGTCACACAGATGTGAGGCCGACAGTCAATACTTTTCCAGCAGTGAGGCTTATTTGCTGATGCAGCTATAACTGGGAATAAAACTATCTCAACCACTAAACCACAACTTTGCCTTCAGAAGGATGTCAAAAACTCTTTAAGATAGATTAGGACAGAGAAACAAACAAGGCATCTTCATTTTCAAAGTGCAACTTAAAATACAGTTTGTTCTGCATGTTTCTTATACCCCAGACTGCTTGGATGTTCATAGCCAGCTACAGCACTGCAATAATGAATGCGAGCTAGGGCTCATGCCTCCTACCCTGACCACATGAGAGAACTCTGGGAAATCATCAAGCAGAAAATTTGTCTTGAGATAAAAGCAGTCTGGAAAACGGATTTTTAGATTATTTTTATTCACATGTCATAGTCTGTCTTACTCTTCAACAGTAGACCCCATGGATGATCACTGGTGTTTCACCACAAATCACATGATCCCAACAATAGTTTCCACTCCAGAGAAGCCTGCCAATCACCCTTCTGTCCTTGGGTGGTGAACAGAGACCCCAAAATGCCACTCCCTGGTACAGGAGCAAAGGCCTTCTCTTCTTGTCCTTGTCCTGGCTTATGACATCTGGTTGTGGCAGCGGAGGAGCACATAATGGAGCACATGGAGGACTTCCATGGACTTCCATGGACTTCCATATAAGCAGGGGTATCCTCTGATTGCAACAATACATCTCTCCCAAATACCTAATAAGGACTGATCTGGCATTTGGAGTCTTACAGAGCTTGCCATTCCCACCAAGAAGCCTGTTTCTTGCTAGCATATATTGGTGATTTTGTTTTAGGTAATTGCTACACACAGCTAAGGAATTATGCAGCAATCAAGAAGTTTGTTCACCTTCCCCTCTTTCTCCTAAGAGCAGTATTGTTGTTGCTCTTTTTGGCTAAAAGCTCTGGGATTTTTGAAAATCTTTTTTTGTGACTAGTTTGCAAAGGCTGCTCAGTATAAGGTGATGCTGAGCTCCTATCTTGGGCTCCCCAGACTAGTAAATCCTCCTTAAGGTGGTCACAGACACATCTGTCAAATGTTTAACATCACATAAAGATTGTTTAGCAGTAGAGGTTTCATAGTGTCACTGTGAGGTTTTTATATGAGAAGGGAAATATCTCCCTTGTGGCTACAAGGTGGTGAGGTTTTTTACAAATTCTTAGAGGTTTGGATGAAAAAGCTATAAAGTCGATAAGAAATAACATCCAAGGGACCTGCAAAAATGCACAGTAATAATAATCAGACAGCATTGTTTTTTTCCGTACATTCAAATTGCCCATTCTTACCTTGATAGGATTATTTTATATGTGTTTTTTCCCATGCTTCAAATTAGGAGTGACTGAAAGAAACAGTGTTGTGCAAGAGGTTCTTATTTTGTTTGAAAAAGAAATCTCCAAAGCAATTCCTCCTCTCTTGCCAGAGTTCAAGGAGGTAGACTGACAATTTATAATTCAAAGGAAATAATTTCTACTTACACAATAATTGCTGGGTACTAAACATCTTATCATGTGCAATTTGTAATACCCTCTCTGATATAAAATCTTAGAACATATTTTCTTCTTATCAATGAGGTATTTCAATAAACTATTCAGATCACCATTTTCTTAATGTTACAGAATTACTTGGTTATTTATATTAAAAAGTCTCTGCTTGGAACAACACATACACAATTACTTTAAACGTAATTTTATTAAACATTACAGCAACTCTGAAAAAAAAATATGTTCTTTCTCCTGTGAAATATATCCTCACTGAAAATCTGAAAAAAAGTAACACTGTTTATACATGTAGAATGCCTGGTTTTCACGAAGAACTGCTGGTTTTACAATTACAAGATAACAAAATAATATTAAAGAAAAAAAATATGTAATTGTCCACAGAAAAAACGTAGAAAGAAAGTTTTTGACCAGATATGAAAGATGTGCAATTATGCCTAATACATGGATTGTATTTTGAAAACGAATTACCATAGAATCTACATCCACAGTCAGGAGATGACTTACCAACAGCCTCTGTGTCTCCAGTGCAGAGTGTCTGAAAAAATCCAGACACTCACCGTAGGGCATATCAAGTGCTGTCTCTCCTTAAAATCTGGCTGCAGCTGCAAGTCCTGACCTTGGTTTAAAAACTAGTCCTTTCTTGGCAGAAAAGTCTTACGTGTTAATAACTTTAATTAAAACTACCCTTCAACATAGTTTTGGCAGAACACTTGAAAGCTCAGTGTTAGCCTTGAACTGTTCGCTCTCACCTTGATGAAGAACAAGAGCAAAGGATTGCATACAATCCCCATTTTATATTTTCATGAAATCATTTTTTTCTATAAAAAAATCACACATATAACATTATACATAGACCCTGCAATGGAGTGGTGGCCTTGGATTTATCCCTGTGCATAAATTCTTCATATGCATAAATGTTTGTAAGATAAGCACTTAATCTTACACTTTCCCTATTATATCAAGTGAGTGACTGAGAGAAGCTTAGGAGATGCGTAACAGGAGCTGGGAAAATCAATAGTGTGGTTTGGGCAGAAGAAATCAATGCAACAATGCAGCAAAAGAACTGCATATAGTGGTCTGGATGGAGGTAATCAATGAAAGTACATGTGCTTTTGAGATGCGCGGTGAGTGGAACAGGTACAAATAGGGTAGAAGACTAACTCGGACTTTTATCTGAACCCAATACAAACTTACTATCTGGGGAAGCTCAGCTCAGCTGGTTTTATGTTTTCAGGCATATTTTTTTCCTTTTTCTTTCTCTTCCCTCATTCTTCTGATTCCAGGTTCCAGCTAGCTCTGATTGCACAAATGATAAAATGTTCAACAGCTTCAAAGGAAAAAAAGATTTCTAGCATAATCTTATAGAGTCAGTTAGTCTGGATAGCTTGAATGCTGTTTATTCTGCCAGATGTTGTTATTTGCTGCCTGTGCATCTCCAGGCATATTTTTTTCTGTGTTTCTGTGATAAAGTAAAAGTCTTCCCCAACCCACTTTCCTCACCAGAACTGGATTTCCGTCTCTGATCTTTTTTTTTGTGTTGGGTTTCAAGTTTGCCCGTAGCTTGGTAAAAAGGCAACCCCCATATTACTTGTGAAGGGGAACTGTGTCTTAACCAGGCCATGAGTCAAATCCTATTTGACTGGCTACTTTTGATGTGCTATATATATTTTGCAGGAACATTCTGCCTAGCCTTGCCTTCTGGCTCAGGTTCTCTATACTACCACATTGTTTGTTTACTTTTCCCTTGGGTACTGCTAGAACAGGTATAACCTCAAAATTGATTTCTCCATGAAGGAACATTCTTTACTTTTCCTTGATGGTATTTTCCATAATTTTTATCCCTTTCACAAAACTCCTGACTTTGTCCCACACCAGCTGAAAATATTATTTTCTTCTTCTGGATACAAGACATTAATGTTTCAGCTCTTGGGATTTCTGAAATGTGTGCCCATAAGCTACATATCTGACCCAAATTCTACTACATGTGTATTACATTCATTTAATTTCTGCTCTGTGGACTTCTGCAGTCTCAGTCTCTGTACACTTTGCACTGCCCAAGCAGCATTTTACTTAACTATTACAATGCTAACAGCCAGTGGTATGAAATCCGAGCTTCTTGTTTTAAAAAGCCATTGATATCACCCTTTAGCAGGCACAGCTCCTTCCAAACTGCGTCCTTATAAAACCAACCAGCTCTCTCCAGCGGCTGGGGAGATCTCCTGAGGCCAGAAGATGCTGACGCTCACTGCTGGACTTTGGACCTTGTCTCGTCCGAGTTTTCCCAGCCCTTGGAATTCTTTGGCTCTTCTACAGGAACCTGGGAGAGATCATCTCCTCCATGCGAGGTCATGAGAGCTGAAGCTTCTCAGATATTATTATAGCTCACAGGACTTGGCTCAACAAAATAATGCTGAGAGACATTGTTTGTCAGTCGTACTGCCTGACGGGAGGTTACAGATATCTGGTAGAGATTGTTACTAAAGCTTGACAGGTCTGATGACCAAGGACGCTTTTTCCCCTGCAGCATGATAGTCTTGCCAGCAGGGCTTAAATGTTTGTTTGCACAGAAAAACAGAAACGTGCTGCTTCTTCTGCTGTAGCTGGCACTAATAACTGCCCTTGAACAGGCTGGGTATGCAAAAGCGAGGGAAAGGGCTTGTGCCAGCACTCAGGGAGAAATCCAGGACTGAAGGCTTCACATGAACTGTTCTTTCAAAGATGCAAATTTTCCCATTCCTTCTTTTCAAAGCTTTTTTTTTCTTTTTAACGACAACAACAAAAAAGTATTTAATAATAGCTTGTCTGAATCAGAAAGTGCTTTGCTGTGCTGATATTCGCATCCCCGGGAAAG
>NW_009716334.1:81773-109153 GCF_000703405.1 Apaloderma vittatum
CTTCCTAACTTAACTGTGTGTTTTCTGCACTTACCTAGTGCATTTTCTGACTATGTACTTATGTCTCTGAATCACATCTGATGACTTAGTAGGGTCTGGTGCAGGGCGAGGGGTAAGGAAGCACAAGGGGACAGAGGGACCAGCACACAGCATAAGGCAATTCCACACAGACTTGCCAATGGGAAATATTGGCCCCAGCTCCAGGAGTTTGAACTTATGTTTGAACCTATGTTTTCTATGCAAGGAAATGTATTTTCTCTCCAAGAAAACATGGGCATGGGTGCAGGGTGCATTGCTACATCTTGCCTTGCCAGTGGGGACATGACCGCTCCCAGCCTGCAGATTTAGACCCAGGAGACTGGGAGCAGTTCTGCTTCCCCAGCATAGTGGTGTCCACCAAAAGCTGAGCTGCCCATAAAATTCAACCCCAAGGGCTACCGTACAGACAGGAAAGAAGGTCCTTGTTCTTCCTATCTTATTCAGAGGCCCTCAGAAAGGCTGGAAAAAATCAAGTTCCCTGGTTTTAAACTTTGCAGTCTAACAGACAGATGTTATTGGAAGCTCCCAATAGATCTGTTTATAGCTTCTTCCACTGAGCTGCCATCGTGATGATGTGTTAAGCAGCATCAATTTTCTAGCAAGATAAATACCTTCTCTGGGACAACCAGGAGAAAAAATGTCAACTATAATTAAAAATAACCCTTTCCTTTACAAATGCATGTCACAGATTATGGAGGAAAATTCAGCAGTATTTCTTGCTGATTTGAGCTTCTAGATTTCCACACTGAGTCGAAAGCATTTGTGGGTGGTTCTTCACAGATGAGCAAAATTCTATATGATAAGAGTGTCCTTATAACTGTGAAAATGCAGTGATTCAAGGGGTAATGTGAATACTGCAGAAGACTGTGGGACAAGATCCAGATCTCATCTACTCCACAGCCAACCCAGCAAAGCTTTCCCAAAGTCACTCTGATGACTTCCTTGAAATTAAAGATTTGCATCACTGTAACCAAGGGGAATTGCACCCTACAACTTTAAATCACAGCTCTGGCATTAGTGCTACAGGCCCAATTCCAGAGGCCTGTCAGAAGAGGATTTCAAGGATCTATTTATTGACTAGGAAAGAAGGTTGCCCTTTCAGAGAGCATCAGCGTGACTTTTCATTTATTTTCATCCTCCTTGGACTTTTGCAAAAGTAAAGGCAATTTAGAAACAGGGAACTAGAGAGTCTTTTACATATGGGAAACTGCTCCAAAGAAATGTTTACAGGCAGGATCTAAAATAATCTCAATCTTTTTTGGGGGGCTTGTTTACTCAGACAGAGTAAAGTTCTGAAAGAATAACTTGTTGAAAGCAAGTGTAAAACTTCGTGTTAGGGTTAGACATAGGGATATATCAGCATTGCTGCAGCTTTAATATTCATGTGGTTGCTGGGAATAATGAGTGGGGAGTGGAATGAGGGTTTCTGTTTATTTTCATTCATAAATCAGAGGAATTACTATTAAAAAATTCACTTTTTCATTTGGGTGGTCCACGCCAAGGACCAGTGCTGGACAAATAATCACAGCTAATTCAAGAACGTTCCTGAAGTCCTGCATAGGAAGGTAAATATGCACTTCCTACTGTGTGTATTATGTGAGGCACATTCAAGTGAAGTAAATGGAGTCGTGCAATGTGGAACCTGACCTTATACAGGAATGTATGTTCTTCCCACTGTGTGTTTGCGAAATTTGCCTGGAGGTTGCTTTATTTCAGCTGGGGTGCTGACAAGGAAGGCAAGTGTAATGAAAACAAAACAGGCAATGTTCACGAATACGATATATGCACTGAAGTCAGGAAATCTTTTCTCACTCTGGATTTTATAGCACTGTGTGCAATGTACATGTCACTCAGCTTAGATGAAATCTTTATCTCAAGGGGTCTTAAGAGTTTCTGACACATGATTTTAAAGGTGGACTGGCTGAAGGGTTTTCCTGCTGCTTTTCTTTTTACAAAATTACATTTGCTTGGAAAAATTTCTGTTAAGCTTTGCTCAACCAAAAAATCACTGACTTTGTTGAGATTATATTTATGTGGAGGTAAATGCTGACCTTGATCAGGTTTTATTGCAGTTTTTGACTTCTGGCTATTTTTGAAATATTTATTGTTTAGAAAGCTGGTCTGGATTCATGGATATTTCCTGAACATTATCCTTTCTCTTTCTTTCCTCTTATGTAAATTTTGACCTCAAAGCCTTTCTGGGAATATTTACATCAAGAAAGAGCTGCTTAGAGTAACAGTGGTGAATTCTTCAGCATTTAACCTGTTACTGTCAATAACGGGGTGTCCCTGTTCTTGTGTTTTAATCACGCATCTGCCTTACACATTGGTTAAAGGTGGATGGAGATGTTAGGGGACTCCTGTCAAAGGCTGAGATCATACGCTGGGATACAGTGCCACGAAATATGTCAATATTATTTATGAGGCCACAACAAGAGATATAGGGAACCTCTTCCTCCATCTTTTCACTGCATCCACCACTGTGATTTCTGGGTTTGGTCAGTTTGATACATACCACTGAGAGAAGGTGGACAAAACACTACATGAGTTCAAGACAGTTGTCACAGCCTGTTGGTGCCATGTACTGCAGGGATGTGCACAGCCAGGACTGACTAAAAACATGAAGTGCTGCCACCCAGGAGAAAGAGAAGGCACTGGAGGAGTGAGTTAATATGTCTGACTTTCTCTTTGGGGAGCCTGGCTTGCTTCAGACTTGGAGTACACAAGTAGAATATGTCTAAGTTGCATCACTTAGGCTTCAGTTGACACTTCTCCATCAGAAGCTGATATATAATTTATTTCCTGTAGGAAAGCTGTCCAGGAAAAATTATCAGCGTTAGTAAAGAAAAGAAAAGCAGAAAGAGCTTTGATAAACAGGTCAAGGGGAATTAAGAGTGAAAGGATCTTGCTTGACACTTCCCAGCAAAGCATTAGCTGTTATTCTGTGACAGGAGCAGGACCACAGACCCACTTAGGCTGGCCTGTAGGCCAAGTCACTCTGCTTTGAGGCACCACTGCCCAATGCACTCCCTGGCTTGGCTTGAAGCCGGGCACAAGATGCAAGGGCAGCTGCAAGCACTGTCCACCTTGTTGAAAAGCAGCAACGGCCTGGTGGATCCTGTCCAGCTCCCCTTGGGCAGAATCGCTATCATTGACCTTAGTGATGAAGACCACACAGGTGAGAAACTGGGAGATGTGTTCACACACCACAAGCCTCTACTGACCAATTATCAAAGGGCATCGGCACTGCAGCATTTGGAGGTGCAATCAGCCAGGCTCAGAATAACCATTTGTGTTCCTGAATCTGCCCGTGGAGCTCTCTGTGAGTTACAGAACTGGCCAAAACAACCAATTAAACCCTTGGCAGACTATTTTTGTGTTGACCCTTGAGCTACTGCGGCTTCCTTGCCAGCAGCACCAAAGGGAACTAAACTAAAGCTAGCTCAGGGATACGCATGGTCTCTGCAACAGCTTGGCTTCAGGTGTATCCAAAACCAGAAGGCTATGCACCACAAAGGGATATTGTGCCAAACCACAGTAAACTAACAAATTTTCAGCAAAAGGATTGTCTTGCTGGATTTGGGCTGTATCATTTCCTAGAAACACTCTGTAACATTGTGCTGGCTGCTGTGGTCTGGAGGGTGGGCTGACAGCCTTCAAGTGCCTGGAGCACATCTGCCCTGCAGTGATACTCAGCCTCCTCAGTGGGGAACACGACCTGCCAGCAGAAACTTCTGTCCAAACGGCTGCCAGAGATTTGCTGGCTGAGTGTGGGGCAAGGTGGAGGTGTGGGCTGACAGCCCTGAGCAGCATGCAATGTCATGGTGCCATCAGGGACACCCTTCACCTGCAGAGGCACAGCAGAGACATTGGAAATGAGTCTTGGAAAAAAAACTTGTAAGCACCTGGGGAAGCAAAGGAAAAAGCACCCATCACGCTTGACCTGTCTGTGGGGACCAAGGGGATCTGCTAAAGGGGCATGTTGTGTTCTGTGTTTACCCATGGAGAAACACCTAGATTCTCGTCTGAGTACATGCGAAAACGAGGTTTAACTAATCCACCATTTAAAGAAAAAAACTGCTAAAATAATAGCATTTTGGTGGAGTAAAGGTTATCTATCCCAGAACAGCAGATATTCCTCAGGGACTCCGCTAATGAAAGGCACATCCAGCCTGATCTTTGGGAGTCTTGGGAGCTCTCACTCATTTGCTCTCTCAAGCAGGCTGTCAGCTATTTATGGTATTTCCCTTATCTCCCAGCAAAATTAATTTTACCACGCACATCATGTAACACGCTTTTGTCTCAAACAGCAGATACCAGTGAGCTTCTCTTGCTCCCCAAAATGACACCTGGTATTTGTGGTGCCTGTCTAAACTGGAGGAAAATGTTGGGGGAGCTCTGGCCAGCAAAGCACTGGGAAGACTATCAGCATGTGGTCCCATCATAACTCTCTAAGTTTTACATAGCTTATTTGGCTACTTAGGAGTGAGGAGAGGATTTTTTTGCCAACTCAGTAAACTCAGCCTTTGATCTTAAAATAATTGGTGTTCTTTTCCTTCTTACACCACCAAAAACATTTAAAAATATTTTGCTGATATATTGAAATATTTTGGAATACTGAAATATTGAGCTGATAGTTTAGCTTTAGATCGTGGGAAGATCAGGTCCATTCTTTCTTTACAAAATGAAAAAGAAGTGTTAAGAATATCCATATGTACTTTTTTTTAAAAAAAAAAAGACAAAGGTTTCTTAAAGATGTTGTATTAGAAGACACAGGATTAAATCTTTATTCTTTGAGATACATATTTTTGGGGCTGATGTATTAGATTATAGCTACTACAAAAACAGCTTTCCCAGCTGCTCCAGGGCTTCTCTTGCATAGGAAGATGCAGTCTGCACATGGGCAGAGAGGATTGGTAAGTGTCACACTGGTATATTTATGCTGTAGCCAGTGCATCAGGAGTATGATGGGAATAAGCTGTTTGCCAGAGGATCTTGACTATCAAGGAATAAGGGCAGGAGAAGAGGAGGAAGCTAATCAGATTAGCATAGCTTGAAGCAATTATGAGGTCCAACTAGATAGCACCATCTTTGGACATTGGAGGGAGCATTAGTTTCTTCAGACACTTGTATCTTTCCTCTACAGTGACACTGTCCATGAGGACATTGTTTCTGCAGCATTACTGAGTCACTTGTGCTTAAACTTAGCACCCCTCAAGGCACCCATTTTCTGCTGCTTTTGTTATAGGAGAGGAACTACAGAGAAATTAACGTTCCTTTGGGTTTGCCTCCTCTGCCTATAGGGCTAATATACTCATGTAAGTTACTATTGCTTTAGTGTTCGAGTACCTCCACAGTAGCAACATGACATGCAATCAGAATAAGGATGCCTCACTGTGAGTTGGTGGAGTTACTGGTGTTATGCAACCGTATTACTTTATGAATGTTAAAATTCTGCTTGTGGCAGGATTTAATTAATGATTTTCAGACTCTATTACAACCTTTAATTTTTCACTGATCTGTAGCTTACCTGATGGAAGAGGATGCCAGTGCTGTTAAATGCTACTTTGTTGTGGAGAGGATTCTTTAAAAAAAGCTATGCAGCATTTCTTAAAGACAGTCAGCCTTCAGAACCATCCTGTCTCCCTGGAGAGCTTGTTCCAAGAGCGGCTTCCCGGGCTGCATTATCCCAAAGGAAAACAAATGTCTGTTTCAGTTAAGAGTCAGTAATGAGCTACCTGCTTTTATCACACTTAGCATATTTGTTAATGTACAGATCAACAGAAATATGATTTCGGTAGGCAGATATGGTTCATCCTGAAAGCTGCCCATTGAGTCATCAAAGGCTGTGAATGGATGAATTTTACCTTCTGTTGAGCCTAGGAACTGTTAATCAGTCAGACAAGTCTTCTTATTGCAAGGTGACATATGCGACTTAAAAATAAATGAGCTGATTCTTAATTTAGTTGCAGGAGTGCCAGGACTAACTCCTGCATATATTAGAGGTACATACATATCACAGGGGAAGGCATAGATTTGGAGTGGAGATGGCAGATTAACTCTGTCCAGATCCTTCTGGAGGCTTCAAAGAAATTGATTACAAAACCAGCACGCTCCACTAAGAACAGTTTCCCTGTGATGAATGAAACCTAAGTCACAGAGGAAGACAGAATGCCTCACATGACACGTATCATAAGAAATCTGCAGCAAATCAGAGAGACAGGACAAGAGAGACACATTCAGAATTTAATTTGGTGTATTTCATGTTTCAATGTATCTTTTATAAATACTGGCAATGGTGCTGGTCCATCTATTTTGGATATCAAGCCCAAATAATTCAATGTTCATTTTGCTTTAGCTTCTTTTGAGCAAAGAGTGATTTCAAAGTAACTGCATAGCAAGATAATCATTACCACACAGGGAAGGAAATTTGAGAAATAGGGTCATGAGGTAAACACTTTTCTTCCTTAGCACATGTCTGGAATATGCAAAGGCATATCTCCAGAGGAGCTGAAAGAGCTTGTGTGAATGCTGGTAAGAAGAAAGGGTCTTTCAGTGACTACTCATAACCAGGAGGGCTCTCTGATGTAAAAAAAAGGGATGGACCCCACAAACCAGAGGCCTCAAAAAAGAAATCACGCAATCACTCTGAAAAATTCCAAAGTCTAAGTTTTCATTGATGCTGTCCAGACCTCTGGAGACATTTCTTGTTGCTCTCTACACTAGCCAAAATGCTTTACCAGCCATTAGAAAGAGTCAAGATTGTCCCCTGGGAAATAATTCCAATAGAAAATGCCCTTTTCACAAAATCTAGAATTTACACATGGAAAATTCCTTATTTCCCCATAAGCTTTTGATTCTTCATCAAGAAAATCAGAAGTGGCCTGCCCTGCTGTCTCCTTCTCATGAGCACACCAATTTCACCATTTTGTTGAAAGAGAAAAAAGAAAATTAACAAGAATATTTCAGGCCTTGATGAAGAGGCTGGGAAATAACAATAATAGCAACAAAACTCATGTTACAGCTGCCAGATTGGAATCTTTCTGAAGTCCAACACATATTCATTATGAACAAATATTTTGGTTAGGTTTTGCAAGACTGTTTTTTTCCAAACCTTTCTACTGGCTGTTTCCTTCATCCACTTCTCTGGCTCTTGTTAATGGCCTTTTTGTCATCAATGCCTAATGCCTGGACCAGATTTCATAATCTCTCTTAAAATACGCTTTTCAAAAGGCTAATCTTCCTTCACAAAGGACTGAACCTAAAAATAGGAAGACCAGCGCTGCTGCTGTGATAATACATTGAGTGTGACTTTCTGACTTACTGTAATCGCTATCTTTCACTCTCATTAACCCTGTAATGTGTCCTCTTGTGTTATTTTGTCTAGTTTTAGTCTAGATTGAGCCTACAAATCTCTACTCAACTTGTAGCCCTTGTGCAACTAATTCACTGAAGCCAAACAAGACAGGATCACTCCACTAATTAAAAAATCTACATTTTATACCACCAGACTGCTGTCTCCCTGGGGATAACATCAAGAAAGCTTCAGGAAAGCACTTCACATTTTAGTGGTACTATATAAATACTCATTTTAAGAACCAATAGTTGAATATTACATTGTAAACTCTTGCAGTGAGGAAGAAGTACCTTTCAACATGATGGCCAACTCTAATCAAACACAAACCTGAGCACCCAAATATGTGCATGCTCAGGATACAGAGTTTCATTTTACAAATGGCACCTATACTAACAAGAAGCAAACTTCAAACCCTGAATTGTCACATCCTTGATGCTTAATTTTTTCAGTCCAGGACATCCAGGAAATCTAGATACTTCCCTTCCAGCTTACACCCAATTGTTAGCATTGTTACCTACACAGCCACTCTGTGGTCCCTTTCTCTTAGAGACCAGTAAGTAAAGAAGCCCTCTGTACTGTTTCATATCTGAAAAAAAGTAGATCGACATTATTGCTGCATTTGTCTTAAATTCTCATGTCCTTCAGGAGGGCTGGCATCCCCAGGACAGGAACAGAAAGCAAACTTGGCTGAAGCGCTCCCTTCTGGGGACAGCTGTGTCTTTGTCCTTGCTCACCCAGTCTCAGATGACCACACATCCATTTGTCACTGAACTACAAGATCATCTGCAACAAGCGGTGTCTTCCTTATCACAGAACAACATGACAGTGGGGTTGAGCATCACAAAGTCCAACTAGTACTTTAGTAAGATCAGGAGGAAAGTTAGTAGCAAACTCAGTAGCCAAGGAAGGACATAAGCACAAATACACTGTCCAAAAAAAAAAAAAAAGCTAAAACCTGCAGTTAAAACCAGCTCTTTACATCCAAGCTTTCCCAGAAGCATATGAAGGCAGCAGTCTTCTGGGTGAGGGGAAAGAGCAGCTCTCACATGCCAAGGGCAGGTGGGGAACAAGCCACTGGTGGGGCATGAGCCCAATGGCATGAGACCGAATGGACCAAACCGAGCCCCAGCTTCGTGATGACTAGAATCAGTCCAGGGAAATGTTCTTGGGCATGACAATGCTCATAAGCAGTTGGAAGAAGGGAGGACAAATCCTGGAGCCTGTCTGAAGAGTAGAGAAATGCAGCAGCTCTTCTGGCACAGCGAGTTGAGAATAAAGCTGAGTTGTGTCAGTAGAGTCACACAAGGGGAGACACAACACAAGCCGGAGCAGCAGCTTGCTCCAGGAGGTGAATTTAGTGTATGCTCTGGATGAGCAGCACCAGTGATGCAAATTGCTGTAGCTCTGACTAATTAGACAGCTAAACCAGATTTATAGATACTATATATCGCTACAGGAGCACAAAGCAGCCAAAGACTTTCAGCAACATTTCATCCTTACAGCTTGGTACACAGTCAATGTTTTCTTGGTTTTAACCACTGTAACTGTGCCAGGTAGGAAATGTTTCCTACCAACTGATTCACTGAAATAAACCCTGAGTGTGGGCAAGGCCATCTTGGCATAACAGTTTGTTACAGCTACCTTGCTTTTTCATTTCCCAGACTAGTATAAAGCATCTAGTGGTGCAGCTGCCTTCGCATTAAAAATGTCATGCCACTTCAATTGTGCAGTGTTTTTATATTATCACTGAGTTAAATCAACATAGCTTTTCATCTTTAGAAAAAGTTTGGGCTATGGTAATGCATCAAAGTTTATCAGTGTTTAGCAAGAAAAGTAAAATATAACATACAAGAACAAAGAGCAGAAAGGGGGAAAAATTGACTCCTCATGAATTCATTTTCACTAAGTCAGAAAAAATATGCATTTTCCTTTTAGTTGTCTGATTACCAACTTTTTCTTTGGCTGAGGCTTTGAAAACATTATTTTTTTCCCCATCTTTACTCCCTACAAAAACCATTGTCTTCAAACAAATATCTCAAAGGGTTTATAGAACTGATTACAGACTGATTTTGGGAGGCGAGATAATTGTGCGTGAGCTGATAAATGTTGCAGGGACAACTCTAAACAATCGTGCATGAATTATATCTTCAACAAATGTAATTACGGAACAATTCAGAAAAAGAGAAAAAGCGGTGTTTTTTTGTAGTTATTTCCTTTCCTGGTCTGTGTTTTGGATGGCTTTCAAGCATCCCTGATTAAATCTGGCCAGAAATCTTCTGGTGGAGCCCATTTCCAATGAGAGATGTTGATTAATCAGAAAGAAACACTGCCAAGTGTGGGAACCTGTCGTGTTTGGTTTAGCACGCATGGGCTTCAGAACGTGCCTGCTGTGCAGGTCACTGGCAGAAAACTACCAGGTTTTTTCCTGTCCCATCTTGCACCCCCCATGGCAGCCCACTGGGCAGACCATATAAAGCGGTCTGTAGACTCTAAGGCAGACTTATCTGCAGGCTCTCCGAGGATAAAAAGGATCAGGAGATAAAAGCTACAAGGCAAAAATCTTTATTCTTAAAACAGTTGGAGACAAAGCAGTGAGCACATGACTCAGCTTCCAGTTTTCCAATGTAGGAACTGTACTCCCAAAGCAGACTGCAAAACCAGCATTATAGAACTCTGAAATTGCTTACAAGTGACCTCAGAAAAGATTAACCTGTGCTTACAGCAATATGTCAGGGAACGTGTTAGAAAGCTCTTTAATGCAGGGTATTTGAAAACCTTTTGACCTATATTTCTATTTGAGCATCCTGCTCTAACACTGTGTTAATCACCAGTCTTTACCACTAGTCTTCCACCCGTGAAGGTGGAGGGACAACCGAGTATTGCCTGCAGTTACAACCACTCTGCCTTTTCTTTTCATGTGCGTGGTGGCTACCCTGGCGTGCTCCACACCCCATACCTGCCTAGGACTCACCAAGATCAATATTCAGCTAGTTTGCAGGACCTTGACTCCAGGCTGTAATTCATTCCCACGCCACATCTCCCACAGCAAATACTAGCTGGAGCCTCTGGCTCCCAACTCACCTTTCCAAGGTGTTAGCTTAGGACACTGCAACACCTGCCCAAGACGAGAGACAGAGTGATGGTGTCACTGGGGAAGTGTGCAGTAGCTTGGATTCCCAAAGGAGATGACAGCCTGGAGGGACTTGCCAACACAAACATCTGCCAGGAGATATTTCCTACCCACCCAGCTTAAAAATGCAGGGAATGACACAGTCACAGAATTGGAAGCAAAACAGAATCAAGGCGAAGGGTTTCACTCAACATTTTGCAGGTGTACCAGTACTGTCAGGAGTGCTCCTTCCTGCAGCAAGATACTATTGCAATGCCTAAAGTGCCTTGAACTGTACCATGCTGAGGGCCTCTCACCTGCAGTTCTGCAGCCTGCCTTTCCCTCACAGCGGCCAGGACAGACGTTTCCCTTGTGATTCTTGTGCTGGTGTTCTTGTGTGGTTTCTTCCCCTGGCCATGCACCTATAAACTTCAGCAACATGAGAATGACTTTCCTACTCCCTCCTCCCTTTTCCTGTCTTCCATTTTGTGGCCTTTGATGTATAACAAAGAAAAAACCACAAGTCTTAGCTCATAACATAGTAGATATTGACTGATAAATATCATACCAACTGCATAAATCTTAGCTACCTGTCAGACTACCACACTTGTGCCTGATCAAAGCATGCTGCAAATCAACACTGAGAATATCAGAAGTGGGTAAAAAACAATAGAGACTCTGAGCAAGTCCCAGTAGAAAACACACCATACTATGTTTTTCTGACTGACTAGGGCAAAGACACAGTGGGGGAAAAATCATCCTCATTGTCATGTTAATTTACTGTACTGGAGAGACCAGTCTCAGGAATATGCTCATCTGGACACCTAGAAATAACCCTGGGAGAGCTTTACCCTTTTTCATTTTATTATCTTTCTCTCTATTCCTTGTTTTTTTCAAAAGGTAACTTTGAAATCACCGTATGCCACCACTATGGACCACATAGATAGAGCTTTGTGAACGTAGGTATCTGTAGCGGACAGGTGTGTGAATTTTGCCTTAAACATTTCTTGTCATTTTACAAACCCCCATCTTGGTCAAAATACAGACTGGTTTCTGGTCCTGTACGGTGAACTGGTAAGTGCCAAATGGAATGTTGTAGAGGGGATCGAATAAACAGATGGCTCAAACAGCCTTGGCTCTGAATATATGCATGAGATAGGTTAATCCTGTGGAGGCAGGATGGCCTTGTCTTTAGCATATCTCCCAAGGCAATAAGGCAATCGCACATGTTAATGAGGATTATCAAAAACAATGAAGTGCCTTGATCCCCTACCTGACCTATTGCAGAAAAGTATGCAGAAAGGAGGGACATTTGACACAAGAAGAGGGAAGTTGGAGCAAGAGACAGAAGAAAGTGGACAGGAGAAGAGAAGAAGCATGTAGACTGAGGCAAAGACACCAAGAAGAAAAGTGCAGGAGGAGAAGAAGAAAACGATGACAGCATTCTTGAACCCTCGTTGACAGGACCAACACAGGAACCCGGACAGGTGATCTTTGTCTTTCTTTCCCTCCCTCTCTCTCCTCCCTCCCCCACTTTCCCTTTCCCCTTTCTCACTAAGTAATGCAAGGCCTATCATACTGCTTTCTTACTTTATAATTAGTTTCTGTCCTGTAATCAGAAGCATAATACTGTCTGTTAGAAGTTGTTATGTGTCCTTTTTCCTTGTTATCATTAAGTAATAGGCAGCTTGCTGTAGTTTGTTGTATACCTAGTCTTTTCCTGATTATCATTAAGTCATAGTATATTGCCTCTCCTAATATGTCCTGTAACCAAAACTGATTGCCATGAGTTCAGTCTATACATTGTGACCAATTAATAAATGGTTGTGTATGGGCCTTGAGACTTGTCCACTCCGTTGGGGCATTACGAATCTCAGTCACTCGTCCCCCCATTCCTGGGAGGGACATGATAGTATCTCACAAAACTGTGTGTTTAACAGCGTTTCTAAGAACCCATTTGAACTCAACTGAGTCCAGCAATGAACATGACAAATCTGTTTTCCACTGTGGATCTTCAGCTATGCTGGGATACATCATTTATTTAAAAACTGTTATTTCGAAATAGCATGCTGAGCTTGTGTTACAGGATACATATTCCAGTGATTTATCTTTGAGATAAGTAAGTTTAGACAGAACTGTTTTTAATTCACTTTCAGCAAAGATGGAATCTACAGAATGTACTCAGAAAACTCCAAGAGAGCACTGTGCAACAAAAAAAACAACTTAACTTGTTTATAGCTCTTTAATTAACCCCTCTGATCAGAAAAGACCTTTCTGAATCACTTGTCCCTGGACTAACTCTGCAGCTCACTGCTCTATCTTTGAAATCTGCAAATGCTTCCACTTGTGTTTTTAAGTCTTTGCATAAATTAAAGCTCATTTGAGCTCTGATCATGTACAGCTTGATTCAAAAAGGAGTTAATCATTAATTTAATTGGAAGCAGGATACATGCCTTCTTTAGGAAAGCAGAAACAGGAAAGGAATCATCTTTACTAATTTAGTTAATTTGTTAAGAAGAGAAAGTGGAACTTGTATGATGCCATTAACCTTAGAGTAACTTAGTTTTCTTAACACTAGCTGGTAATCATAATTTCTGTGTCTGTTGGAGATTCACTTGCTTCTGGGATTTGGTTTCAGCTGCTGATTTCAGATTCAGAGTCACTGAAGTTAAGTGAAACATTGCCTTGTTTGGTCTAGGGTAATGCTACAAACATTTCAGCAAATACAGATTGGTATATTCAAGAGAGTGAAATTGAACAGTGTTTCCAGAATGTTTTGTATTTGCTTGCATCTCTAGTCCTGAGTGAATACTATGGGGACAGGTGTCTGACTGTGGATTTCTTGCAGGATTTGGTATCCCTGTGTATGGACTTGGCTGTGTTTGGACTTGGCTGTGTTCAACCATCAGGGGTGAATATTGCTCAGATAATTAAACTTCTGATGAACAAACTGTTGTAGTTGAAAAAACTGCTAGAATTGTGAATGCTAACAAGCAGCGGATAATCGGGTGTACATGTGTTTGTGAGAGGATGCATATCCAAGATTTAACTTTTGAACTCTCAAGCAGAAGCCTGCTGCTTGCAAACTGCATGTTCTGAATCCTCCCATAAATGAAGACATGCCAGACAGAAACAACAATTAAGAGGCTGATCATGTGTTGTGCTTCTGTGGTTAGACTGTTTAGATTAGGAAAGACAGAGACATGGGGCTATAGAAGGAAAGATGACCAAAACCAAGGCTTCCTCAAAAGAAGAAGGGAAAGGAAAAGGGAACTTGGGATGAAGAAGGTGAAAAAGACCTCAAATTGATGAAAGATCCTGCAAGTAGGGGGAGTTCCTGGAGATCAGATCAGAGTGAAGGCAAACAAAGTAGGATTTGTTTAAAATACAGTATAAAGATACAGCGTCCAGCACAAATCTCGCAGTTACAGCTGCAGTTTCTAGAACATAAAATCCAAGACAAGCTGCTGTGTGAAATGATAAGAAAGTGAGGTACACTGCTCAGGGACCTTGGCTGGTGATGCTTAAGGTCATTAATGGTGAGCAGCAGCAAGGCATGAACTGACATGACTTTTGCTCAACCTTCCCAGACCAGCAGAGACCAGTTGGACAGAGAAGTTGAGACCTCATGAAGGTGGTGCAGGGAGGAGAGTGAGTGTGTTAAATAATCAAGTAAAGTAAAAGCTTTGACCTTCCTGGTTCTTCAGTGAATCCCAGTAGCCAGATCTGCTATGAGTTGCTTCTTACTCTGTCTTGTCCACGAACAAGCAGGAAAGATAAAATTTGCCCAATAAGCTGCTCATTACAAATGATACCCTGAGGCTGAAATTCACCCAAGTACAGGGAGCAGTACGAACTACGTATCACTTCAAAATCACCAAAGTCATGGAGCTGGGAATAGGACTTAGCTGGCATAATGGCCTTGTGTTGATTCACTGTTTGGGGATGAAATTAATTCACTCCTCTCCCTGGATGCTGTTATCAGTAACAGAAGTTAAGACTTGCTCACCAACTAATCTCTTGCTCCAAACCACCAAAGTGAATGAAAAGGCAGATGTAAGTCATCAGGCTTTGGTTCTGGAACATTTTTCTCCTTTTCAACATCAGCTTCTGATAGAATAGGAAGCTAGGAATTGTCTTCCTCATCTTTTTTTTCCTAGAGGATGATTATCTTCCACTGTCAGTACAAGACATTTTTTCTGTCAAGGTGATCCCAAATGTAAGGAGATGAAGTCAAGGAGATTGAATGCAATGCACAGAAAAAAAAAAATTTAGATTTTTTTGTGGAAGTATGTCTGCACTGTTTAGAATGATACCTTCACACAGTAAAAACCAAATGGTTATAGACAATATTCCTTTCTTTTGTTTTCCTCTTGTCATTTTGCTAAGCACTGTGAATTTCAAAGTGGAGACAGAAATGTTTCGGTTTATTTTGTTTTCCCTTTTTTTGCTTGTCACGTGGTTCTCCACATCATCATATATCCGCTTTTTAAAAGAACAAGCAATGCTCAGATCTTACCAGTAGCATAGCTTTAAATCAACTCTTTGACCCTCTTGCTGAGAATGTTTTCCCAGTGGTGCTCCAAAATACCAGCTGCGATTCCAAATATGTTGCAATTCCAGTAGCAGAGCAGGCTGAAGGCCATCTCCCCTTGAGAAGACTGCCTTGAATTACTTGCAGGATCATCAGCTCATTTTCAAAAAAATAACATGCTAGAAGTTGGACTGTGTAGTCCCTTGCTTAAACTATGGCTCCTCAATTGATCAGAAGTTTATCTGATAATGAAGCCATTTCTAGACCCAACAGGAGCTGGGATTTTCAAGTATGGTGATTTTAACTATGTGCTATGGAGAATAAGTTACTCATAAATGTACGTACCACAGTGTTTGGAGAAACGTTTCTCCACCTGCTTCTGTGCCAATTCATCTTTCTGCAGGTGCTAAGGGACATTTGGAATGGCACCACGATACGTGACTCGAACTCAGAACAAAAAAAGGTTAATAATGCAATATTTGCTGAGATCCTGGCAACACTTTAGCCAATATTTGTCACTGACTTATTTTACTGAAGACAGTATTTCAGTCTACTGTTTGGCTGGATGGGCTGCAGTTCTGAAGTTTGATGTCAGATCCTACATTAGGTTGACATGGCCTATGTAGCTACTTGTACTGAGGTTGCTAAGACAGTGTGTTAAGATGGAACCACGTGTAAAAAAAGGAAATGTCAAGACTTTACAAAACCAGTAGGTGGAATTTCAGCAGATGAGTTCCAAGCTATGTCTCTAAATGAATCAGAATAATAAATCAGAAGATGCGTCTCTCAATTGTCCTGAATGGCAGCAAGAGAAAATTTCTGCCTAGCAAAACTACTAGCATCTCATCTGCAGACAGGGGAACAGCAGCTGCTTTCAGCCATTGTACATTTCAGCTGGGATATTTACCCAACGGTGTCAGGAAAAACAGGGCTTACACTGGATATTTAAGAACAATTTAAAATATTGGGAGATTAAAAACTGATTCAAGTCAAAGAACTATTCACATAGACTTGAACAAAAAGAGGATCCTTCACTTTAAAAAACCTTAAAAATCTCATCTCTTGCTTTAGCTATGACTTTGGTTTTGTGAAAATCAGACAGAATTCCATGAAGAATATGTAGGTAGGATTTTTAAATTATTTCAGCTATTCAACCATTGTAGCCCAAGAATGTTTTGCCTGCAGCGCTTTGTACACCACAAATAGTATAACATTACCCTGTTAACACTAATAAACTCCAAATTGCAGAACATAAAACATTTGACAGCAGTTCTGAGATTATTTTGGCCTCAGTGAAGAAAAGCAACTATCACAGTTGTGAAACTAAGAGATTTTGTGATGTAGAATTTATGACATGTTCACCTCCAATGCTACTTATAAACAAAGAGATCTACGAAGAACCAAGTTGCAGTCTCATTATGCAATTTTTAAAGGGATCTAATATTTTTTTACAAATTGGTTAAAAGGGAAATGAGGGGAGAGGTGAATGAGTTGGGACAGTCTACACTTACGGTGCTAAAGAAACCGATTTATTCTGCATTCAGTAAAAGCAGCAGGCGAGACACATTTAACTCATGATTTCTTTGTCATTACACCCAACCTAGTAAGGTTCTGGCACCAACAAACACTCTGTGTCCCTTGGACAAAAAGAAAGCAGCCATAAGGAGCAAATTATCACTCCTGTCTAATAAAAGGAAAATAACAGCTGAGAGATTTGTAAATGTTTGCTGTAATTCTGCAACAGAATAAAATGTTAAATTCCACATACTGCTCTGGCTCTCCCATCCTGATCATCATCAGTGAAAATATACCTTCAGTGCAGCAGCTGTAGCTGCTCTAATAAGATATCTACATAGAGAAAATAGGCAATCAAATTTCTGCAAAGTATGAAATTTTCCATTAAATTGTCTCTTCCTTTTTTATAACACAGCTGCAACAGTTCTCACTAGCTTATCTTATCCATGCCTCAGTAAAGATAACTCTCACTAGCAGGATATTTTCTAAATGGGTCATTTGAGATTTAGAAGATTTCCTCTAAAGGTGTCCAGACCATGACCCCCAAAAGTTTATCATGAAAAATAAAAAAATAAATTTACTCTATCGTCTACAGCCATAAGGTAAGCAACAGAGACTGCTACAAACAAAGAACATATTTTGATAGTTAAAAATGGCTGCAGATGTAACGCTTGTCTGTGTCACTTGCTTCCAAATGAATCTCTGGTAATTTACTCAATGTATTAATCTTCAAAAAGCTGTTTGATGTTGTGGTCTGTTTGTTTTTGTCTGCTGAACTTTATCATTTTGCTTTTAATAAGGCAGGGGTTCTGTGGTTTTCAGCTGACTAACAAGTCATTATTGGTAGATTGAATTGCTTGGAATTACTGTAAATTGCAGTGTTTGTCTGCTAATTGATGGAGTTTCTGAAGTCTTGGATGAAAGGTGTTATTCTTTTACAACATTAATCACCTATTGAATCCTGTAGTATTGTTAGTTTTGGTGTTGATAATGGTGATAAAAACTATGCCTATATGCATCATTGCCTCCACAGAATGAGTTGTTTTGTGATTTACACAACATGTTTATCTTGGAAAGATACAGTTAATGAAGTAATCAGAATGCCAATCCATGCTTACAGGGGGTAATGGCAATAATGGGAAATCCTTATAACTTTTGTAGAGTCTTTTTTTTTTACCTCTCTCTGCAGCTGTCAACCTGTGAAAGCAGTCAGTCTGGAGGTAATTGAGTCAAATCTGAGAGGGTCACTCAAGATATGCAAAGCCCAGTACAAGATTTCTGTCACCTTTGAGGCCTATCTAAGCTGTGCCCCAGTGACTTAAATGACACACTGTCTGAGTGGAAAACACTCAAAATTCATACACATTCCTGAAGTGTTTTATGCCCTTTAAATTATTTCATTTGGCAGTGTACTGCAGGTTTTTGTTTAACCTGAGATGAAATGTTTTCTTTCCTCTGGGTGTGGCTAATCCTCATATGTCTTTAGTTTAAGAAAAAGAGAAAGTACAAAAAAAACCTTTGAAAATAATCTGACAAGGAAAAATAAGGCCTTCTAATCTGGAACTGAAATAATAAAATGCTTTACTGTTTCATAAATGTTTCATTAGAATCAAGTTTGATCTTCCAGTAAGATCTTATAATTCTTTTTGGATCAAAAGGATCCGCTAAATTCAACATGTGGTAATAGATATAATTCCCATGCAAACTCAAATTTCGTTCAAAGTTGCCATTAAAATAAAAATCACACAATGTACTGCAAAGGTCTTTGTCAATAACGCATTTTACCCCCTATTACTAGCTTTCTTTGAACAACTCACGAAATTCTTGTTTCCATGGAATAATCTCATAGTCAGAAGCTATAGTGGCTCCTGAGAAACAGATAAACAAACAACATATCTTTGACAAAAACTGTCTATAAATCTCTGAGATAAGACTGAGTGCCGAGTAAGAGTTGATGAGTGCGAAGAAAAAAAAAAAAACAAGAAGAATAAAAAATGCATGCAACTGCAAAGACTGTGATGGATTAATGTGTTCGTGATGGGATCAAAGACATATGTTCCAGAAGAGAAATAAAGGCTTCTCAGGGTGGATGGCATCTAAATATATTATCTTTATAAGAGATTTTCCACCTTGTTCAATTTGCAGACCTGCTAACATTTCCAAACATCAGTGCAAACTCCGTAGATAGTCTAACTTCAAGATTGACTTCATATTGCCATTTCATGAGTTGTTCACGGACACGGCAGAGTCTAAAGACCACAGTCTGAAAAACAGACTGACCTATTATAGAAATATAGTTGGTTAAATTTTAACAAAAATATACTATACTTTTTATCTGTGTAACAGATCGCCTTACAGTTATCATAGAAAGGAAACATTTGTTTATGTCGTCATATTTTTAATTGTCATATTATTAACATCATCTTGAGAAAAATACACCAAGTTCATATTTCATTCACTATCTTTCACATCTTCATCCTTGAGCACTGAAAAAATATTTGACATCACTTCTCCCATTTAGAAAAATAGTAACTGTGTTATTGAATAATGCATAGAATAAATGGGAAGCAGTCTTGCCTGCAATGGCCTGTGACTTAAAAACTCATGCTTTGGGTGACTTTGAGCAAATGAGTGAAGTAATAACAGTTCCCCTTTTCATTTTCCACTTGCAGTGATAAATGATATGTGTATCTGTTGTCAAATGGTCCTATTAGATTAAATATGTGTTACTACTGTCTCTGCATTAAGGGCACATTGTTCCATAAGGCTGTGGAAGGACCATATACAGGATTAAAGAACTGTGAAGGAGGTGGAGGGAGGTACTTTTCTATGAGAAAATGCTTAGAAGGGCACAAACACTCAACAGCTAAGGCTGCCCCTCAGCTGAACCTCAGCTCTGAAATCCTCAGGGCAGTTCTTCTTTTTAGAGAAAACACAGGGAGGCTAAACAAGCTGGCCAAAACATCAGCACTTGGTGCAAGTCTGGCAGTGAAACATCCTGAGCCCATCTCAGCACTCCCACTTTCCTCCTTATTGTCTTTGCACCAATACTGATTTGGACCTATACCTTCTTATGCATCTGTTATAAAATACTGTTCAGCACATCTTCTTTCTTCCCCTGCTCATATCTGCAGGCACACACACACAAGTGCACACGGAGCAATGTTATCACACATTAAACTACTGTTATTTAAATCAGATTCCAATTTACATGATACTGACAATATTGTGGTTTATTGTTAAATGCTACAAATAATTCCTGACACACTCAGTGATTTATCATGTAGCTCATCTAGTCAGGGATTTCCTCCACCATGTAATATCACCAGAATTTTGCCTGAGGAACAACTGCCAAGGAGGACCTGCTGTTATACCTTGCTTCCTTCTTCTGGAATGTATTAGCATAATGTAAGTAAACATCATAGAGCTGTTTCACATAGTTTATAAGCACTGATTTTATGTTAAACTGATAATAGATGCTTGTTGACAAGAGGTGAATTTTCAGAAATTTTCTTAGTCTATTTTAAAATTGGAAAATGTAAAAGCTGTTGGTATGTCTGTATCCACCATAATCCAGCCACATTTCTGTGTCCTTACCTCCGATTTTGGATACAAAGAAATTTAGACTGCAGAAAATAAATTTTGCATTTTTACTCTTATACTATAAATATTTCTCCTGTGATATCAGAAAGTGAATCTGCAGTTGCACATATAATGTTGAGTGCACACATAGTCTCCCTTGTCTCCACTTGGTACACTCACAGAAAGCTTATTAGAAACGCCCAGGAACAGCATACGTGACCTGCTGAATCAAGGACATATTCATATTCACTGGAATAGAGGTTGCTCTCAAAGGAGTACAGCAAATGTACTAATTGCTTAGTTCATTAACATAAGAATATAATAATGACCAACTTGGTTCAGGCCCAACTAGCCCCAAATCTTGATTCCCAAACTATCCAGTAGGAGATACAAATGGGAAGTTTGTAATACGAACAGATGGATCTTCAGCCAAGCACCCCTTCTGGCAGTCAGTGCCTTAGAGAGCACCTGGGCTGAAGGTCATACAGAGACTGACCTGTTTAATGAGTGCCAATGGACCTGTCTTAATTTAGTTAATCCCTTCCCGACTCTATTTGCATTTTTGCCTCTGCAGCTTCTCTCAGCAATGAATGACTTCTTCAGTTTGTTTTAAAATTGCTGCTTGATGCTTTAGTGTTGAAGTCCTATTAACTCCTGTGTGACCCAAATCATGGAATAGTCCTTCCTCATGCACTTTCTCTAACCCTGCAGTAATTTCATTCTGTTTTAGCACATGCCTTTCCCTTTTGCCTCTTTCTGAAGCCAAGCATGGTCTGTCTGGTCTCTCGTCTGTGCAAGCTGTTCTCTGATCAAACTTTTTGGTACTTCTTTCAACTCTTTTAAGAGATGAGGAAAGGACTAGCCCCATGTACCATCTTCAGAATATGTCTGCATCAGGCACTTAACGCAGATTTTTAAAAGTATTTTCAGTCTGGCTTTCAATTCCTCTCCCCAATAATTACCTAACAGCCTGCTTACCCTTTTGATGGCTGCTGAACAATGAGTTTACAGAAACAACTCCAAGATTTACTTCTTCACTGGTAACACCTAATTTAGAGCCAAGAACAGTAAACGCATAGCTAGAAATATTTTTTCCCCAGATGCGTTATATTGCACATATCAGTGCTGAATTTTGGTTAGGGTACAGCAAAGTCTTCTGCAATCATTCGCAGTCAGATTTAGATCTGACTGCAGTAATTAATTTTGTACTACTGCCAAACATTGCCACCTGTCCCCCTTTTCAGGCTTCCTTCTGACAATGTGGTGATACCCCAACACAGTTAATATTTCCCTACTATGAAAAATTCATCATTTGTTCTTCCTTGTTTTCAATTCTTTAACTAGTTATTAATCCATGTGAATCCTTTCCCAATAACAGCTTCATCTCTCTAAAAGCCTTTGAGGATGAACCTTGTGAAAGCTTTCTGGAAAGCATCTAACACCATATCAACTGAATTACCTTTACTCTTGTATTTCCTCACACCTTCACAGAGTACTCATAGATTTGTGAGTCATGACTTGCCTTGGTAAAAGCTGCGTTGACTGTTCCTCAATAAATCACATTTTTCATCCCATGCCTAGTTAAATCTATTCTTTACATAAGTTTCTGTGAGTTTGCTTCATACACAAGCTAGATGTAATGGCCTTTATTTGGCCATGTATTTCTTGCAGTCCTCTGTGGTTTTTTGTGGGTGTTTTTGTTTGGTTGGGCTTTTTTGGTTTGCTTTGTTTTTAGTGTTACATTTGTTGCCTTCTATTTTTCTAATATCTAGAGCCTAAACTTTGCTTGTTCTCAGAATGCACCAAAGCCTTTAACACCTTTACATTTCTCTGAAATTGCTTATTGTTATTTATTGATTCATTTCACACCCTTGTTCACTAGTTTTTACAGCCAAGACAGATGTAACCTGGATAGGTACCCTGTGAAAAACAGCAAAGACTCAGGTCTCTCCCTCATGTCTCTGTAGAGACACAGAGACAAAGAAATCCAATTACTACCTTTCTCAGGAGGAGCAAAGGATATTCTGCTCACCAGAAGCAGCTGCTGCTGCTCCGTGCCTTCGTGTACCAGAAGACGTGGCAGCAGTTGTGCAAGTACCTGTTTACGTTGGTGTTCACCCCCTTCAGTATTCATTCAGCTTTCTTGTGACAACCTTGTCTTTCTGGTGTGATGCCTTTATATCTTGTTCACTTCTGGACCTCACTAAGTGTGGTAGATGTCCTACTTCTGATGCTTTTGAAGTTTCTGTTGTTATGAATTTTCACACCTTTAACAAATTGCTTCTCACAGCCTTCTGTATTATTTTTTCTTGGACTGCCTTAACAGGGCTTTACATCTCAGTTGCTAAAGTTTTGGTTGCTGGTTATGGAATCATTATTCCTTTCTCTCCCTGTCTCAGGGCTTGTTTAATTATTTCATGCAATGACACATAGGCTGGAAAGACTGAAAGAGCCTCAAATAAAGTGCCTTACAATCCCCTAGGAGCTAAGGGGTTATGTTTCCTTGAAGCGTTGAAGGGATTTGATCTTTGGTTCTCTCATCTCAGCCTGTGAATAAATGCTGGTCTCATCTTTCCCTTGAATTTCCCAAGCACTTGCATCTTGCCCCTCCGACTTGGTGCACAGGTGGTTCTTGGCACAGCATCGGTGTACCCTATGTCTCAGAGCCAGGTTCTCCCCATCACTTCATGAAGATCCAGGCATCTGATTCTGGGACCCACTTTCTGCTCATGATAACTCATCCCTGTGAGAGGCTCACTGTTTTATAACTCCTTTCATGTTTCTATAGCTTCAGCCTTCACGCTGTGTGCATGCATCATCCTTCTTACCAAATGCTGATAGTTTAAAATTAAAGTATGTTAGCACTGATTAAGCCAAATATGCAGTCTTATGATCACGACAAAGTAGTTTGGGTCAAGATTTGTCTTGTACACTTTCTTTGTAGTGGCTTGTAAGGAAAAGTCCCTTTGGTGCTGACCCCAGCATTAGCCTTTCAGATTGAAATGTAGTCAAACAATTCAGTCTGTTGTTTGTCCCCTGCTCCAAAATTAAAATAGTTCCTAAAGGATATGTATATACGTATTCATTAGTGAAAATCTCCATCCTGCTAATAAATATTCAAATATTACTGCTACTTTAACGCAATGTCTCTTATTGCTTTAAATCAATGTGATTTAATATGTAAAATACAGGGGAAATTGTTTCTTCACAGTGTTTCAATGCTTCTGAAACAGAGCCTCACTGAAATTAAGCTAACTGATTAAATGAGCTAACAAAATCAAGTAAATAAACCCCACTCTCCCAAAGGACTTCAAAGGAACCTAAACTTTCCTCCAATACATCTGTTATGGCCCTAGGCATCTTTTAACTGCTTTAGATTTCCATCAAAAACCAAGTGTATTGTTATCTCAAGTTTACCATCAAAGTTGCTTAAAGATACTGTCATTCTGGTCTTCTCAAAACCAGCAGCCCAATAGGTCTCTGAGTTTGCCAGTATGTGGTAATGAAATAAGTACATTTGAATTCTAATTGACTCAAACTCAAAATTGGTCTCCATAGTATCTGGTCCTATAGGGCATATTTAGATTGTCTTGCCTTGAAATGACCAGACCAGAGTTTCTTCTAACACAGTGCTGGGATATCACCAAAGCTTGGGGAAGTGCACAACTGGTAGCAATAACCTGATCAGAGTCAGTATATCATCACTCTGCTCATTCATTATGCCTTTATAAGGAAGGAAAATTGAATGAAGTTCCATGAAAAAAAAAAAAAGAAGGGCAGAGTGTGATAAGAACAAGCTACTTAGGGAACCAGAAAGTAAGCAAGCAACTAAAAACCTAAGACTGTGGCCTCTGTGCTATACCATGGGGCCACACAAGTGGACTTTGGGGTGTTACTGGAGGACTTTTTCTAGGTTCAGTTGTAGTAGTAGGAACAGAAACTAGGTCATAACCTTATTTTCCTCACTAACCAGGAGGTAAAGTCAGTGTCAGGACTCCCTGTGGATGGACACTCTTTCTTTCCTGTAAAAATGGAAGTTGTTTTTTGCCAGCAGGGAAAAGGAAAACTGTGTCCAAGAAATTCTATAATGTAAACACCGGCAAATTCATTATTCATAGTTGTTTAATAAAAGTTTTATGTTAACAAATCTTTTTTTTGTAAACTATTTGCTGTCTTCTCCTGTCTTTTTACTTCTTCAATTTGCTAGGCCACATTCATTCAGGTGAAGATTTCAATAAACGAAAAAATGAAGGTCTGAAGTGAGTCAGTGCTTTTGAGCACTCTCTAGCTACAACAAGATGTCTTGTGCTCTATCTGATTCAGCTCCATTATTCATTGCCTGAAATTTTTCAGAAGGAGAAGCATGTTTAAAATGTCACTTACAACATGAAAATTTGTTGTAATACAGTTCAGTCTGAACAGTTATGGTACACGCAGTGTCCCCATCTGTGCTTATGAACTGCTTCTTTCTATAAATAGGTGAAGGAAACTACATTTTGTTCAGCTCTTGTCTTCAGTGAGAGTCTCATGACTTTTATTAAGTCTATGTTAGCAGAGGTCATTATGAATAATATCTCGTTGAAGCTGCAGTCAGAGATAAGAGGTTTCCACATGGAAACCCGAAGTAAGGCCTGGCCATGGTAATTTTCACTAGTTTCAGGGGTTTACTCCATATTTTCAGTGAGCTGACTCTTTGCCAGAATGACTTGTCCAGACCTGACACTTGTTTTGCTTGGTCTTATTCCGAGAATAGAGCACACACATCCACAAGGTTCAACAAGGCATGATTCATCACTTCCCAGTCCTTCTTTTTTCCCACAACAGTATTAACAGCCATTGCATTTTAAATCAGGCTGCATTGTTGATTGTCAAGACTTTGTGGGTGTTGAGGGATCTATCTGCAAGCTTGAAATTAAGCACAGGCAGAAGTACTCAGGCCATTAGCATCTCATTAGGCTTCACGCACAGTGAAATAGAAGCTAAAGCTATACACTTGATGTACCAGTTCAGACCACCCTTTATTTGAACATGGTAGTAAAAATATGAAAAATCCATAGTATGAGTGAGGAAGATTAGATCCGTTTTCTTCCAAGAAATGTAGTCAAACAGTTTTGCCCTTGCATTTAGGGAAAAACACATTCTTGTGCATGGTGTGTCTTGTATTTAATATGTCTGTGAAGCCCAGCGTAACAAACGGCTGAAATAACCTTCAGTGAATAAAGAAACCTAGTGTTGAGAGGAGGTGGTGTAATCACAGCTGGTTACAGCTTTGCAGCACTCTGTGAGCAGCCAGGAGGTCTGGAGGTACAGACCCAGGCTGCATCCCAGCAGGTAGCGCTGCTGCACCAAGGTGGAGACAAGGAAGGATGAGGAACTCAGCATGGTCTTTTCTGCCCTTCATCCACTTCAGGTTTCCCGGTGGTCCCACTGCTTGTGTCAGATATGTATACTTTTTTACCTAGCTACTTAATTATTTTAATCATCAGAATTATATTTGTAAGCCCAGCACAGAGAGAGGGGAAAAAGGGATGGTAACAGTGAGAGCTCAAGGGCAGGAAGGGCAGTACCACCACAGTGGCTGCCTACCAAGTGAGACAGGCTCAGTCTCCACGCATCTTCAACTGATGCTTTAGACAGAGCAGGATGGCCAAATGACAAATAGCCACCCCTTTCCGAAGAAGTTCCTGTTCTGTTTGCTGCAGGACTGGTCAGGTGGTGGACTGCTGCCGCTTTCCCAGATGTGCAACTTTCTTGATTTGTTCCTGCCAAGACCACAAGCTCCATCGCTTGCTTCAGTTCAGGCTCTGGACAAGAAGCCTCTAGTTGCCTGTCTGCAACCTAAGCCTTCTCTATTGATTTTAAATAATAGCAATAAATATTGCAGCCAACACAGCACCCTTTCTATCCAGAAGAGATCTAAACAGACATGAACACCTTTGTGTCTAAGACTTCTGCGGCTGTTGTTTTAGAGGTCTGCTCCCCTGGGACACTTGCAGGCACAGTTAGCTTTCCCAAATGATTTGGAACTATTGTGACTGTTTCAACTTCATGAAATAGATGATTTGTTAATGGCTTTCCTGCAGAATAGTGCAACTTAAGGCATAAGCTGAGCCTTGCTGGGCTCATTTGCTGATGTCCTCACCTTCTGTATCTATTGCAATACGGGCCAAGCCCCTCCCTGCTTGGAGATGGTGAGGTAATCGACAGTACTTTGCAAATGCATTTTGGGGTATGGAAGAAGAGCTTGTACATTTCAGCTCCACTGAGTGATGACCTCAAAATGAGAGCTGTGGCTGAGCCTCTGCAATGATACAAAGGCTTGATGAGTTCACTGAGGTGCCAACACAAATTGGATTTTCAGCAGCTGCATGTTTATCTTTTTCTCACTCAACTGAGGAGAGCTATAATGTAACAGACACTCCAAAACTGGATGTTTAAGTACAGCAAGTGAGGGAAAATTCTGATATTATTCAGAAACTAATTGGTATCTGCCGGTATCTACCATCACTGGCTGAAGTTAGATGAAATAACTGAGAGAATATTCTGAAAATGTGACAGCCAGTAAATGCATTTTTCTTGATTGCTTCAAATTGGATAGTGTTTGCACAGATGGGGCACCTACCCTGGCTGGCAGCAGTACTGGTTTTGTTGCTTTGCTGGAAAGGGTTTTGTATCAACAGTCATCCAAACTACCATTTTATTGTCATCAGGAGGCTCTTTGTACTAAAGACCTGGACTTCTCCAGAACTCTAAACCTGATTGTCTGTTTCATCAACATGATACTCGCTCATGCACTAAATCAACATTCCTTATAAATGTGAACAGGAAGAAATGAATGCTTCTCTGCAATGTCACTCAGCTGGTGCAGGCCCTTCAAAACTTTTGAAAACAAAAAAAACAAGTGTCTTTTGGAAGGCAAGAGTGAATTCATAAACCAAAGCAAGCTGCTTAAAGACCAGATATTGAACTGGCTTCCTTTGCAGGCATTACATTTTGTCTCTACTGCATCAGTAGACACAGGGGAAAGACTGTTATGATGTCTAATGGCTTTTTCATAAGAAAACCAATAAAAAATTCTTGACTCATAATAATTTGGGCCTCTTCTTTTTTTAGAGAAATTAGGGATTATAGGGTTATAAATCAGGAAATCTATGCTGCAAAGTCATTGATTCTGGGTCTATATGAGTGAAGTTTTGAAGAAATTATGGGAGAAAAGACCACTATAACCACTTAGTAATCCTCCT
>NW_009716334.1:109194-117609 GCF_000703405.1 Apaloderma vittatum
CTGTTGGGTTTGAGAAGGGACTGCAATTCATCTCTACTGATGAAGGTCAATGTTGTCTTGACCAAGGACCTGGTGGGTAGGTGCAGCCTTGGGCTGACCAAGGTGCAGTGCAGCTGTATTCCCACAATAAATGATACAACATGAGAGAGATATCCCCGCCTTGCCCAGGACTTTAAAACAAGCATTTCATCCTAATCCTGTTGAAGTCGTATCTGCTGGAGTGCATAATTACCACAGAATTTTTGAACAGCGGTAACACATAATATTAATTCCTGAAGAGAACAGCAAAAGAGCATTTCCAGGGAAATAAACCACCACATTTCCCTTCTCATTGGCACAATGGCCTGAGATAAAACTAAAGCTAGTTGACAGATAACAGGGTTTAGAAACCAGTCAAAACCGAAAAATACATTTATAAATGGACAGGGTCATATGATGGAGTAAGCCTGCAGAGAGAGGCAAGACACTTTGGTCTCTGTTTCCCATCTCATATTCCCAGCACATCTTCACCAGTTCTTGACCCTGAATCTGGCACGAGAGAGGAAGAAGCCAGAGCAGAGATAGTAGGAATACGAGAAGCATCAGAGCTGAGACAAGAAACTGAAGGACAGGTGGTAGATATGACCATGTTAGTCCAGCTTTACACACAAACATCAGAGATGTTCAGGTTTAAACACCTGCCCATGTGGTGAGGTGCCCTAGCGATGGCACTTCTACTTAGAGAAGTGAGTAGGAAGAACAGGGCAGCAGAAAACAAAGGTAGGTCCAGCTAGTTCCACAGCTTCATTTGTGAAGGTATTTGAAGTTCTCATACTGAACAGGCAGTGCTACATCTTTCTGAAGACCCCAGTACAGGCACCCTCCAAGACAAAGAGACCCTGCTAGAATTGCCAGTTTTTAACCAGTCCATCATACTGAAACAGTAACCAGAAATTTGTTCTTTCCTTAGTTCATTTCTGGCTCAGGACTGATGAAGACCTCAGAACCCCTGCAGTTCAAGTTCAGTTCCAGTTTACTTTAAGGCGAGGAGGGTGTCAGAGAGGAAGCATTTCAAACTGATGTTTGTTTCATGTTTAGTACAACTTTTTGAGCATTTTAATATGAAATTTGTACTATAATACCTCTAGTGAAAAACCCAGAATCTGTGTACTGCAACATAAAAACACATACATAGCAGCTAGATAGATCATGATTCAAGTCTGACTGATTATAACTGCAGTGGAGAACTTTGGCCAGGATAGTTTGATAAACTACACTGGAGGACAGTGGGCAGTGTGATGGAGCTGTGAGCAGCAAGAGATGATAAATCTATTTTTTGAAATGGAAACTGACAACTATCTCTAGAGTATTACAGCTTATTTCATCTGTGTCTCCCTACAGACATGACAGAACAAAGATCAAGTCAAATAAATGATTAAAAGTTAGCTGCTGAGAGGTGCAGCTTTTCACTGCCTGAATTCTGGGATTGAATACTGGGCCATGGTAAGTGTGCTTACTGCAGCATGTGGGAAGGCTCACCTAAGAATGGCATTGCATGGTGTTGCAAAGGTTTGTGTAGGTCATTTTTCTGATTCCAGCAATGTCTGTAAGGGGTTAGATGAGGAAAAACACACAGCCAAGCCAGGTATGTAGATTCCTTTGCCGTAACAGGCACTCAATCTCTAAGCAGAGAAACATACATTCTTTGGGAGCTTTAAAACCACAGCTTTGGCATTGTTAGCTTGTTGTTCTAGCCACCTGAGGCAAGGGTCTCAGGACCCGCATGTGAAATCAGAGTCACTTACAAGGCAGGATAGAACAGCTCAAGCACATATGCCTGTCATTGTGTTTGCCTGGCCTTACATACAAGCCAGGTGTATCAGCAGAGACTGCACATGTAGGTATCTGCATCTAAAATGTCTCCTTGGAATAGGAACCCAAAGAACAAGTATACTTTAATTCAAGTAATTAGATGCAGTCTTGGGAGCAGCGATAAGGCTTTTTCTGTTACAAGGTACATGCCCAAGCCACTAGGGTATAGGTCTGGACTCCTGCATTTATGTCTCCTGCACCCTAGGAGGCTTTTTTTCTGTGTGCTGTCAGGATTTCAGAAAGGGTATTCTCCCCTCTTGAAAACATATCTCAGTTTAGCCCATGCCTAAGAGATATGCACCATCTCTCTAAGGTCACCTGGGGCACAAGGAAGACCTGAAACATTCTTCAATTTCCTATGTTGATCAATCTAACCTGTAAAGTATTGTACAAAGCAGAGTTGGGAAGTGACAACATTTTCCCACTTTCCTTTTTACAGAAAATAAACAGTCATGGAAACCGTGTTTTGTAGGAAGTCTGATATGGACAGCACATACTACAAGTGCCCTCACTGGGCATTGTTGCCATTAGGGCTTACACACTGCAGTGTCTAAATTCTGGGCTGTTGTCAGGCTTGGGCATAAACGAGGTGTTAAAAGGTTTAATGCTGTCAAGTCTGAGTCTGTTCTGGGTCACACAGAGGTTGTAACCCTCAGGAATTTGAAAGTCTGTGTGCAAACTACTTCTAGCATTTATAAAACCATAGCCGGGCTAAGGGGTATCTCAATTCTGGCAGTTCTGTCCCACCTAAGCCTTACCTCAGACACCCTTAAGAATACTACCCCATCACTGAGCATGTTCTGTACAAATTGCAATGTAGATAAAAATTGTTCGCATTGTGCATTTATATAGCAGTAGTAAACAGGCTTCAATTTCAACAGTGGAATATGTCCTTAATTACACAGAAGGTTACTTTTCTTTTTTTGTTTTTGTTTGTTTGGGTTTTTGTGGTTTTTTTTTGTTTTGGTTTGTTTTGTTTTTGTTTTGTTTTGTTGTGAAAACAAACTTTATATCTACAACAAATTCAAAGCCAGCCACAGAAAGGTAGCCTTTTTTTTGAACTATACTGTGATTGACTTTGCAATTATTTTTTTCTTTGCTTTCTTGGAAAGCAAACAATTACTTTCATACCTTCCCTTTCCCCAGAGCAGCCATGTACTTGAGGTGGTGAGTACTTATTAATGGCTTTATGAATCATAGCTCACATATTAGTGCTGTGCCCATGACTTAGAAGTGAAAGCCTGGAGATGGAGGCAGTCTGTATGGCCTTGTTAACTTGTGAATAAAAGAGGCAGGAAGAGTGACCTGAGGCTGCTTAAGCAGAAATGACCTGCGCAGCCAGAGGAGAGGAGCCTTGTCTGTTCTCAGGCTGGTGAGGTACACTACAAAGCTGAGCTTTGAGAAGAGGAATTGAGGAAAAAGAGGAGGAGGAGGACTTAAATTAGTTTAAAAAAAAAGGATGTCCAGACAGGTCATTTCTGAAGGAGGCTCCTGGGTTTTCCATATATGACAGATCATTCTAGTCCTAAGCCTTTTTAGAAACATTAAAAAAATGGATTATTCAAAGTTGGGGGAAGAAGGTTTGTTTAAGTGCCAAAATTCACAGGTTAACAGCTACGGCTTTTTTTTGAGGATTATATTTTTTAAAATGCCAAGACAGTGGCAGCCGTTTTTCCCCCTGCTATGCAAGGGATGGGAATCAGAGCAGCCTCCCACTGTTCAAAGACCTCATACAGAACCTTTCCCCACAGGCAGTTTTAGATACTTGAGAAGAAGTCAAAACCCTAAGCTTGTTGTTAAGGTTTAAAAGAGAGGGAGATACATGGAAATCCATTCCTAAACATTTACAGTGCTGGAGACATTAGCAACCAAAACCTGGTAGATAAATGTGAGTAAAATGTACAAAGTAACATGTGGAGAAGAAAGCATATACTATTTAAGTGCTTTCAGAATATTTCTTTGTCATTATATATTTACAAGGAGGACTCTGCGTACAGAGCATCAATCTCTTAGAAGCCAACACATTACTGTGATAGAAGTAGTTAATTAGCAACAATACGGATCAGGTAGGGGGACTCTCAGCAAAGGGAATTTACCTTTATCATGCCAAACAGAAGAGGAAAACCTATTTTATACCTTTATGTCTTTGTCAGCCCACATGACAAGAAGGCAGTTGCCCCTGTCACTAGATGTCTTTGACAATATTGAAAAAAGGCACACACAACACGACCAGTTACCATAGGGATTAAATAGTCTGAATATTTTCTTCCCAGTAGCTGCTGTAGTGCTGTGTTTTGGATCTAGGGTGAAGATAATGCTGATAATACAGGGGTGTTTTAGTCATTGCTGAGCAGTGCTTACACTAGGTCTATGAATTTTCAGCTTCTCACACTGCCCTGTCAGTGAGGAGGCTGGAGATACACAGGAAGATGGGAGGGGACAGAGCCAAGACAGATGACCCCAACTGGCCAGAGGGATATTCCATACCATACAATGTTGTGTTGAAGAATAAAACTGAGGGGAGTTGGCTGGATGGTGGTGGCCTGCTGCTTGGGGACTGTCTGGATATCAGTCAGCAAGTTGTGAGCAATTGCACTGCACTTCATTTGTTTTGCATATTCTTTTATTCCTGTTATTAGTATTATTATTATTTTCCCTTCCTTTTCTATCCTATTGAACTGTCTTTATCTCAACATGAGCTTTGCCTTTTTTCCAACTGCCTCCCCCATCTCACTGAGCGGAAGAAAGTGAGCACCTATGAGCTGTTTAGCTGCCTGCCAGGTTAAACCCCAACATCCCTCTACCCCAAAACCCGAGCAAGTGGAAGGGCTGGAGGGCAGGAGTGCTCTGTGGGTCAAGACATTGACACCATTTTGGACTAAGGCAACAACACCATTTTGAAGATTTTTAAACCACTGGGGCATGCTTTACTTTACATGTTTTTGCAGGCAGATGTAACAGTAGCAGGTGGGAAATTAAGAGAGGTAGTACATAGGCAATCAAAATTTTTTCCACATTTCACCAGAAAAGTGATGGGATGTGAGGGTAACCCAGCGGAAGCTCAAGCTGGGAGAGGCCAGGGCACATCTAGGCTTGCCAGTCTGTACCTTCAGTACATACTCGTGCTGGCACTTCCATGAAACTTGCCTCATCTGCAGACAGCACACAAATACTGGAGCTCCAGCTTTGTGTGAGCTTCTGGGCTTCCAGACCTGAGCTCACATTCCTGTCTCGCATGGACTCAGTTGACATGAAACTTACTTTGTTATCAGTTGATCTGAATGGGTACCCAGTGCTCACCTTCAGCCGCTCCATTGCCCAGAGTAACTGATATCTTGCAGTGCTCTTTCTTTGCAGACCCAAAACCAACACATGGCACAGATTTGTTGGACCCATGGCAGTAGATAGGAATGGAAAGGTCCAAAACTACGCTAAAGTAGAGAAACACAGCAGAGAAAACTACTACCCTTCTTTTGCTGATCTACCCCCCAGCTTTACTCACAACAAAGACTGTGCAGCTGAAACTCACTTTATACAGCAAGATATCTTGATTTAAAACCTGAATGTGCAACTGCTTCCATGGGTAGGAGCTAGAAGAAGGATCAGTTTTTTTTCTGTAAACTAGCTCTATCCACTTTTTATGGGCTGAGTAGATTCGTTATTCTTTCTAGTAACAGAAAGAGTTTTCTCATAAGTATTTGTTTCATATCTTGTTCTTACCTAGTCATTTAGAGAGATCAATAAAGGAAATAGTAGCATGCCAATTTTGATTTCCTTTGATATCACTTAGGTTATGTAAGTATATAAGTACTTCTGGACTAATACTAGAACATAATATGTGATTTGAATTAATCTCATATTTGGCCTTTCTGTAATTGCCTCTGTGAGAAATTTGGGCCCATGCTTAAGTTTTCTTGTTGTGATGAAGCCTTCTTGTTTCACATAGTACAGGGTTTTGTTGCTTAATTATGTCTGAGTATTTCAGCTGCTTGAGTAAGATGTGGAACATCTTTCGCAGTTTCAACATACTTCTGCAGGGAAGGGAGAAATAGATTGCTAATGTTTTTAGAAGACTGCAGTCACAGTGCAATGTATTCAAATTATCCAGATGTTACTAATTTCTCCATTTTCAGAGTTGCATGACTCCAATTTATTTTACTAGAGGCTATACAGTTAAAATGTCACACACAGTTTTGAAATACTCTAACAATACAAGAACAGAGCTAAACTTCTATTGTTGTACCAAGACTACATTTTGCAGGTCGTAGAAGGTTGCTAAGGAAGCAGATTTGGAGATGTGTAAGACAAAATGTGAGTTTTCAGCTTTCATTCTTCAGTTGTCATGCTTGTCTGAAAAGAATTGGAATTGTTATTGTAATGAGCCTTAAAAATAATTAACTGTGGTCTTTCTCCATCATTTTGAATACAGAGACAGAAAAGAAGCATGTGCCAATCCAGTCCCTGCATTTAAGCAACAGGACTGTTATGTATTCCATACGTGACCATAGTTAAGGTTTCACAGTTATGCAGCTGAGAAAAACAATATCCGACCTCCAGGCTGTCAGTCTGTCATTCAGAAGATTGTTTGTTCTTTTCCCTACCATGAGTGGCTTTGTGTTTCTAAGGCTGCTCATGGAGCACCTGCAAATTGTCAAGTGCTTCAGTAAGCAGTTTTGGAAGCCAATCAGCTGAAGAGGGAAGGAGAATGTGTAAGTGTAAGTGGCTGGTCTCATGCGTTGCAAATGTATCCCTCAGTATGGAGCCCCCAGGTGGTGGATGCTACCCTGGAGGTGAGCACCCAAACCAGTTCACCCAGGGACAGTATGCTAGCAGTACAGTATCCTAAATTTAGGGTCAGAAACTGTAGGAGATATAATTTAGCCCAAGTTGTCTCCAGCTGATGGAGACCCACCAGTTGAAATAAACTCTACATCTGCTTTCTAGACTTCATTAGCATCATTGAATGGTAAAGAATAAACATGTCCTTTCTCCAGTTTGATTACTGAGATTGGACCATTTCAGGCATAGATTATCATATTTTATGTATGTGCTATGTGTAAGTCCGTCAGCCTACCGTTATCACTTCCTAGTGTATAGTCATGAAATGTGTTTTCGCTGAAGACTGCTGTGGGTTTTGAAAACGAAACATTTTTCCTGCTACATCCTCAAGGGTGTTCTCATCCAAAAATCTAAGTTGTGAAGTTAAGGACTGGTAATTTCTAAACACAAAAAGACTAGAATGGAAAACCTGACCTTTTCAGACAGAAAACACATATTTTGACATACTTTTGTGGGTTTTTTTAAAACTTTCAGAAGTTTTTCCTTTGTCCGAGCACGAAACAAGGACAAAATTTGAAGTTTAAAAGTAACTTCATAATGTAGTATTTAGCCTTAGAATTTAGCTCTATATAACTTTTTTTTTGCATTCCCATAGATACAAAAATCCACATAATAGCAAAGATGATGATGACAACAATACAAAAAATGTATTGAAGGCTTGTTTTTGGGGTGTTTCTGGAAGAGAAAGTCTTATATTCTTCATGAAAGTGATAAAGAACTGTCAACAAGTATTAAGAAAACTGTCCTGCTCGAGAGCAGTAAAGCTGCCAAGGTCTGCTGTCTCACAGTTCACTTGGGAAACCTTTAATCTGAAGATTTCTAACTGATTAATATGCAGATTATTGATATTATAGCCTTGTTATTGCTCACTGCATGAGAATATTTGCATGATGATTCCTCCCTTGACCACACTAAGTTCTCTTATATTCTGCCCAAGTTCATCCAACAGGTCTTGCGTCTGGGTGTCCCCCATCACCTCATCAAGGAACAGATCCAATATCTGCACAGTTTTTTCTCTGTCTTCTACCAAGGAGGGTGCAGTTAAGAGTTCTGTTATGGCAGGACCTCCTTGACATTTTTTAGAGTAAAATTTATGACCTTAGATATGAAAAAAGTGAGTTGACATGCAGAAGACTGTGATCCACCAAAATTAATGGCCCAAATTCAGCTTCTTTAGAATTGTGTAAAAAAATTCCAAAATTATTATAATCTGTTTCTTCTACTACTTAAAAGAAACTATCCCCATTTTTTGATTTTAATTTTTTTTAATTTTTGATTTTTTAAGTTTTTTTTTTTTTAAAACATAGCTAAAACCTGTTGAGTAAGAGGCCTGGACTACTAGTTCTTACGCTTATTTGTTCATAATGCTCAGAAGAAACTTTTGCAAGACAAATGTGCATGCTTTGTGGCCAGAAGAATGTGGAAAAATGTGAAAAATCAAGATAATATTGCTCGTTTCACATAACGGGGGGAAAATCATAGGCCTCTGAGTATAAAAGCCTATATTTCCTTGGGATAGAGACTCTTCCCTCATCTACAGAACAAGAGTACAGAAGTGGCTGTAGTCCTGCTCCATTCCCATCCCTCTGTGCCCTGTCCAGGAGGACCACCAAGTCCTGGGAGAAAAATGAACCCTGGACCATTTAGCAAGTAGAGAAGCGGACTCTGAGGTCCTTGCACGTTTCCAGATACTCTCTGTACCTTTTATCTTGAGAATGTCCTGGC
>NW_009716335.1:0-1982 GCF_000703405.1 Apaloderma vittatum
GGAATGGAGACTAACAGTGGATTATCGTGGCCTGAATGAAGTTACGCCGCCACTGAGCGCTGCTGTGCCAGACGTGCTCGAGCTTCTATATGAGCTGGAATCGAAAGCTGCCAAATGGCATGCCACCACTGATATCGCTAATGCGTTCCTCTCAATTCCTCTGGCAGCAGAGTGCAGGCCACAGTTTGCCTTTACTTAGAGGGGCATCCAGTACACCTGGCATCGACTGCCCCAGGGGTGGAAACACAGCTCCACCATTTGCCACGGACTGATCCATACTGCACTGGAACAGGGGGAAGCTCCAGAACACCTGCAGTGCATTGACGATATTTTTGTATGGGGCAACACAGCAGAAGTTTTTAAGAAGGGGAGGAAGATAGTTCATAAAACTTAGTAAGGTAAAAGGGCCTGCACGGGAGATCCAGTTTTTAGGAGTAAAGTGGCAAGACGGACACCGCCAGATTCCCATGGACATGATTAATAAGATAGCTGCTATGTCTCCACCAACCAGTAAAAAGGAGACACAGGCATTCTTAGGTGCAGTGGGGTTTTGCAGGATGCACATCCCAGGTTACAGTCAGATTGTCAGGCCAAAACACAGAAGAATGATTTCAGACGGGGCCCTGAATAGCAACAAGCCTTTGAGCAGATTAAACAAGAGATTGTTCAGGCAGTATCTCTTGGGCCAGTCCAGGCAGGACAAGATGTTAAAAATGTGCTTTATACTGCAGCTGGGCAGAACGGCCCTGATTGGAGCCTCTGGCAGAGAGCACCAGGGGAGGCCCGAGGCCGACCCCTGGGGTTTTGAAGTCGGGCATACAGGGGATCTGAGGCCCGCTACACTCCCACTGAGAAAGAGATACTGGCAGCATATGAAGGAGTCCGAGCTGCCTCAGAAGTTCATTGGTACTGAGGCACCGCTCCTTTTAGCACCCTGATTTCCAGTTTGGGGCTGGATGTTCACAGGAAGGGCCTCATCTACACATCATGTGACTGATGCCACGTGGAGTAAATGGATTGCACTGCTCACACAAGGGGCCCGAATGGGGAGCCCTAATCGACCAGGAATTCTGGAGGTCATTACAAACTGGCCAGAAAGCAAGGATTTTGAAGTGTCACGGCAGGAGGAAGTGAAACGCACGGATGAGGCCCCACGATACAACGAACTACTGGAGGATGAGAAGCAGTACGCTCTGTTCACTCATGGGTCCTGTCGCACTGTGGGAAAGCATCGAAGATGGAAGGGTGCTGTGTGGAGCCCCACCCAGCGAGCTGCTGAAGCCACTGAAGGGGAGGGTGAATCGAGTCAATTTGCAGAGGTAAAAGCCATTCAACTGGCTTTAGGTATTGCTGAGCGAGAAAAGTGGCCAGTCCTCTATCTCTGCACTGACTTTTGGATGGTGGCAAATGCTCTGTGGGGGTGGTTACAGCAATGGAAGCAGAATAACTGGCAATGCAGGGGTAGGCACATGTGGGCTGCCCAACCGTGGCGAGATATTGCTGCCCGGGTGGAGAACCTGGTTGTGAAAGTATGTCATGGAGGTACCCACATACTCAAGAATCAGGCCACAGAAGAGCACCTAAGCAACCAGCAGGCAGATCGGGCTGTAAGATCCAAGTGTCTCAGGTGGACTTGGAGTGGCAGCACAAGGGTGAGTTGTTCATAGCTCGGTGGGCCCATGACACCTCAGGCCATCAGGGGAGGGATGTGACATACAGATGGGCTCGTGATCGAGGGGCCTGGAAAATATGCCCTATGAAGAGCGGCTGAGGGAACTTGGTTTGTTTAGTCTGGAGAAGAGGAGGCTGAGAGGAGACCTTATTGCCCTCTACAACTACCTAAAAGGAGGCTGTAGTGAGGCTGGTGCTGGTCTCTTCTCTCTAATTACTAATGACAGGACAAGGGGAAATGGCCTCAAGTTGCGTCAGGGTAAGTTTAGATTGGATATTCGGAGGAAGTTCTTTACTGAACCAGTGGTGGG
>NW_009716335.1:2055-20146 GCF_000703405.1 Apaloderma vittatum
TAGCACTTGAGGCTGTGGTGTAGTGGTTAGGTATGCTGGGATGAAGGTTGGACTAGATGATCTTCAGAGGTCCCTTCCAACCCCTAACATTCTGTGATTCTGTGGGTGGACCTGACCATGGATGCTACCGCACAGGTTATCCATGAATGCGAAACGTGTGCTGCAATCAAGCAGGCCAAGTGGGTAAAGCCTTTGTGGTATGGAGGGCGATGGATGAAATACAGATATGGGGAGGCTTGGCAGGTTGACTATATTACGCTCCCACTAACCCATCAAGGCAAACACCATGTACTTACAACGGTGGAGGTGACCACGGGATGGTCGGAGACATACGCTGTGCCCCATGCCACTGCTCAGAACATCATCTTGGGCCTTGAAAAGCAGGTACTGTGGCGACATGGCACTCCAGAGAGGATTGAGTTGGATAATGGGACTCATTTCTGGAACAGTCTCATTGACACCTGGACCGAAGATCACGGCACTGAGTGGGTGTACCACATCCCATAGCATGCACCAGCCTCTGGGAAAGTTGAACGGCACAATGGACTGCTAAAGACTACATTGAAAGCAATGGGTGAGGGAACTTTCAAACACTGGGACACTAATTTAGCAAAGGCCGCATGGTTAGTCAACAACAGAGGATCTTCCAGTCGAGCTGGGCCTGCCCAGTCAAAACTCCCACATACTGTGGACGGAGATAAAGTCCCTGTTGTGCATATGAGGAGCATGTTGGGGAAGACGGTATGGGTTATCCCTGCCTCAGGCAAAGGCAAGCCCATCCATGGGATTGCTTTCGCTCAAGGAGCTGAGTGTACTTGGTGGGTGATGCAGAAGAACAGGGACAGAAGGATGGGGATGTTCGGTGTGTACCTCAAGGGGATTTAACTCTGGGAGAGAATAGCCAGTGGACTAAATCATATGATGTTAACTGATAAGTATCCTGCCAATGTATGTCATCATTGCTGCTGTTGTCATGTGTCATGTCAATTGATACTACAGTAAGAACGACACAGACTAATAAAGAATAGACTATGATGAAAACGAGGGAAGGAGAGCGATAAGGGAACCTGAGGTTGTGCCCAGTGACTTCCCTAAGGCAACGTCTTTGAGCTTCAGACCATGGGCACTGCCCGTGCCAAATATGGTGTAAGTTCTGGATGAAGCATACAACAATCAAGCACCATTCTCTCCTACCCTAGAGAACTGTTGCAATGAATGGAACCTCAAAGCCATGGTGTGCACAAACTCAAGGGATATAATGGAGGAGGTGCATAGATTAGAGAATGACAGCTGTGTATATGTGCATGTGTGCATACAGATACATATATATAAAAAATAAGAAAAGCTAGTGATAAATGTAAAGTGTAAGCTCTGAGCATGACGTAGATGGTATAGAATAAGGGGTGGATAATGTGCTGGGTTCAGCTAGGATAGGGTTAATTTTCACTGGAGGCTGGGAGCTGGGCAAGCCGGGGTAGCTGAACCAAACTAGCCACTAGCCAAGGGGATATTCGATATCATGCTCAGGGTATATAGAGGGAGCTGGTGGGGTGGAGGTCTCTAACTTTTCCTCCGCCGTGCTGTTGGGTTCCAGGTGGTGAGACGTCCGCGTTACATGTTACTCACGTTGTATCTGGTTAAACACTACTGTTATCTTGCTGTTATTGCTCTCATTTATGTTTCATCATTAAAACAAACTGTTTTTATCTCAACATCACGAGGCTCTGCCTACTGCTCCTTGCGGGCTCTCCTCCTCACTGCCAGCAGTGACCTCGTTGCTCTCCTCCTCAATGCCGAGGGAGTGACCGCCTGGTTCTTTCGTCCCACCCGATCGGTCGGCTTGAACCACGACACCGATACGTTGGGAAAGAGGACAACAAATGCTCTTAAAAGTCTGCTAGGTCAAGTGGGAACACAACACAAGAGCTTTGAAGAAAAGCTTGAGAAAAGATTCAAGATCAGGGCTGGCTGAGCACCGCATCCTTCTGATTGTGGTGTTCCCATTCATTGTTCAGCAGTGGAAGCATCATCAACACAAAAGCATAACAGCTCAGCACAAAGAAAATTTCAAAGGTTTGATCAAGAGTTAAACAACATAAGACACCTATATTTTGCTAATTATTGCTATGCAACATTAAGGCCAACAGTTCGGCAGAATTCAAAAGGGATTAGGCATGATATGGGTAATAAGAACAATCACACTCACATTATCTAGGATAAAATAGTTTATAAAAAGATTAAAGGAACACCAAGCCTTGTGGTATGAGTCAGCCACTATATCATAAATTGTTCTTTCTGATTGTTTTGCTTTGCATAGAGCAGTAGAAGCCATGCCCATTGTTCTAGCAACTGTCAGCTAATCACACCAAGGATCTGCCTGCAAAAAAAAGAAAAAAAAATAAATTCAAACTACATTTCACTCGCTCAGGTTCAAACTTCCCCAGTGAGCTTGTTCAACCATATATTGCATTCATCTTGGAATAAAAGGAACTCAGGCCAAACTTCAGCTGATTTATATTCACAAATATTTGTAACACATTAAACTAGAATTGAGACATTTAAGTCACAGAAGTTGATGTGACTCACCCTTAAAACCAGATCATCAGAACGAAACACCCAGACCATCACAATGAAACGTCCAAGTAAGCAATTCTCTGCTGATTTCAGTAACCAGCTATATACCTGAAGCTACAGAAAAAGCCAAAGGCTTGCCTTGTCCCGTCCTAAAACAGATCAACAGAGAATCAAGATCCTTCTCCATTCCAGAAACAGTTTGTCACAGGTGGTACAACTACTCATTTTAGAAGAGTTTAACCACTGTGACCTCATACCTTGTGACTTCAACCTTTTGGCCCAGTGCAAGTCTGATAAAATAAAGATGTGCAGAAACCAAATACTTTAGCAGCCTGCCTTCCTTACACCTGCAAAGAGCAGCTTAATTTGCCAATAGCCCCACGAAATGGCAGAGGGATGCAAACAAAGGAGTTATAATTACCAAGTCGTCTCCAGCTGAAGTATCAGCTACCATAAGCTCCCTTCAGAAAACCCAGACTACTCAAGTGCCTAGTTTATAAAGCTCCCTATACCAAGCTTCATTTTGACAAGAGGGTGGTTGTGATTGTACCAGGCCTTTTTGGAACTTTTAGTGTTAAAATAGTGAAAATAGTCAGATAAGGAATAGCAGAGCCAAAGAGCAGAAGAGCCCACTGTAAGTATAGAATTCAGAGTTTACATCAGATGATTCAGTTTTCATCTCCTACACTCTTAATTAAACAGTCTTTTCCAAGATGGGAAATATTTGGAAGACCTCTACTTCCAGAGCTGATCAGTGTCAGATGAAGTTTCACAGGCTTTAAGAAGTCTGAAGTCCCGTATCAGAGATTAGCACTTTCACTGTAAGAATACCTTGAGGGGTCAGATGGAGATGTAAGACAGGTTAAAAGCTTTTAGACCGGCAAAGAAGAAAATCCCGAATAGGTACTTTTTGTCATTGCTCCTTCAGCAAAAGCTACCCAAAGAATAAAAAAACCCCCTACCATCAGTATCTGCATTACACCAGGGACTGCAATTTTTCACTTTAACATTTCAGTACTGCAGAAGCTGATGTCACTCGCTAAGGAAAACTTCCCTCTGACTTGGCAAGGCTTCAGAAGTCCAATCAGCTATTAACTGTAACACTGGCTTACATTGCTAGTAGAGAAAGTTAGAAGAGATTTTGCCTATGCTAAAGAGTGTGGCTAAGCAGAAATAGCTGGTCAAACGAACAAAGCTTTGAATGAAATAAACGGAGTGCCAAACTGGATCCGCATCACAAAAACATTAAAACTGCCTAGTATCCTGACCAAGACCAGTAACACCAGGTAGCTTTTAAGCAATCAGGTAAAAAAAGCACATATATATGTAGTGACTGTTCCTATATCTACAGGGTAGGATATTTCCCTAGTAAAAAAGGAAATAATGTGATAGGAAATTGATCCTACCATCAGTCGTCCTCACTTACTGCCCTTTGCATTTGAACAAATCTTTTGACTGTGACTTTATACAAGTTACTACAGAAAAAAAGCTCAGAAACCAGCTTTTAGATGTGAGGCAGAAAGTACACACTCAGTCTTCTGTGACTTCTGAGAGCACCTAGTGTTCTGCTTAAGGCTCAGTGCCTGTAGAAATACCTGTCATAGTTGGCAGTTACAAATACGCTTGTAGCAGCAGGAAACAAGTGGCTCAAACTTCGCTCATTTTACTGAGTTGGGCTTTCTCTAGAGTTTACATTTTGTGCCAATGTGAAAAAGAATTAAACGCTCTGTAAGGAAAGTAAAAGATTAAAACTTACCAGTTCTACCTAGAGAATCACAGAACAGCATGTGCAATCACAATTAGCAAAACACACATGGTAAGATGTCTCAATTTCCCACCATGATAAGCGCTACAAGGACATAAAAATTCCTTCGCAGTGTTGCGAAGTGTTTAGCTTCAACATAGAATACAATTCTCAATTATATTTGTTTGCATGAAAGGTTTTTTTTTGTGCTGGGCTTTTCTGCAGTATTTGTACCACTACAGTGAACAGTGGGGCTGCAAAATGAAGCACTCCAGTAGCACCTAAATTCACAACACATTCATCAGCCACTCTTCTGGGAATTAATATGCCCTCAGAAGTTAGTGCTCCTCTCCAAGGCACGCAGCAAGAAGGCAGTGGGCACACTATCATTACAAGAGGAGAACCACCAAGGTAGCATTACTCAAGAATCCTAACCCCAAAACCAGAAACTTCCTATAGCAGTCAAATCAATTCTGTGTATAAACCTCAAGCTGCTCATCGCTCCTAGTTCTTCCACCAACCCACCACCATTTCTCGATCCTAACATTTGCTAGCTATTCTCCTATATTTAAGTGGCTGCAGTTGCCAAGACAACTGTTCATCAACACCAGCACCTCAGCTCATCTATCTTGGGCCTCCTTTCCATTCACCATGACTTCTAAGAAATCAGCTGCCAGAAACAGTAACTTTAAAATCCAGCTTTTCATTTTTTCTATTATTTTTAAACTTTTGGTAGCCTTTGAGATCTTCTGTTCTAAGAATTTCAAGTTCCCTTCACAGGAACATATTTGTTTTAATTATACTCTCAGAAGTGAGGTTTCCCATAAAGCTGGAAGAAGTCTGATAAATTCCAGGGCACTGAGGCAATGAAGAGGAAGATGCAATCAAAGAGGTAGATATCCAAACCAGGTTTATGCATGCCTATGCTGTTGCTTTCAATAACTCACTACAGTCTCCTATTTTGTTTTTGTGTTACCAAGAGAAGCAAAGAGTGACTCAATAGTTCTCATAATACTTATCAAACCCAGATAGGCCTGGAAATGCAGATGTGGTCATAGATGGTCATCCTGGCCATCGATGTGTCTTATTTAAAAAAACCAAACACACACACACAGAACTTCCATAAAGAAATTAATAACTAGATAATTCCCATAGCTATATGCATGTTTTAACCAAGTGAGGCTTAAGGTGCCACCTTCCTGCTGTAGCAGCCACAAAAACCTGGTGGACAATTCAGCTATGCTCTGCAAGCAAAGTCCTCAGAAGATACAGGGGTTTCACAACAGTAAAAGTAGGGAAATAAGAACCTGCAGAGTACTGTCCCCAATTCGTTTATGTTAGATCCGGAAAAGAAGGCATGACAACTTCAATCACAAGAGCTTTGATCAGAATTTACATTTTATAAAACCACCAGAAACAGCTAAGCCTGGCTAGGTTCTACCAGCATCTTTGTACCATCAGCAATTGAAGCCACACAAGAGCAGTTTCCCAAGTTTGTCTTCACGGCCCTTGCTGTTGTGACTTATAGTTCTAATGCTGAAACCATACCAGCTTTGTGTCTATTAGCACAGATACTGGCAGTGGCCTAACCATGGCAACGTGGAATTAAGCACGGGCTGCAAAGCCAAATCATAAGCTGGGTCAATTCACAACTGGTGTTAATTATCATGCTGCCACTACTGTGCTTGAGACAGGTCAAATGTGCCATTGCTGCAATGCAGGCGGACTTAAACACCATAAAATGATCTCAACTGTTTAGTTCTGCAAACCTTGGTGGTTTGCCATGCTTGATACAGTATCACTGGAGAAAGCCTCAAGTATTCCTTTCACTGTACCTATTAATACAAAGTTATCAAGACCGGAGCAGGAAAAGACACTACATTCTGCCTGAAACTCAAACTCTACACGGCAATCAAACATCATTTCCGCAAGTAAGTATTATAAAACAGCATTTATCAGTGCATTCATGATTAAAGCGAAGAAGCCTTCGGCAATTATAAACATCAGCCTTCCTTATAAAAGAAAACGTACCTGCAGGTCAGTTGTGCTGAAGTTTTCTATTTAAAGTGCTTGCTAAGTGTAGAGTTTGGCTTTCTGCCCTTGTGTTTCAAGCTCAGTGTTGTGGCATAGCCTGTGTAATTGCGCTTTGGGTGACAAGCACAACAGAACTTAGAGGCACATCAGTAATATACCTTAAATCTTGTCTTAACTTACTAGAACCTGGCTCCACAAAGCACCAGGCCAGGCTGTTCTCTGGCCTTGCTATGGAGCCACAAGCCATTTCACGCTTCCACAATTGACATCAAATTCCACATGCCAGTTTCACTATGCTGAGAGGCTTTATTTTGAACCTAGTCTTCAAAGCACAGGAAAGAAGACCTGAGGTGGCTGGTAGCAGAAGGGCACAAGGAGCTGGAGCAATTAAGACAGTACAAGAAAGTAGTAAAAAAGCTGGATAGCTCTGAAACTGGTGCAGATCCCTCTGACACTTCAAACGACGAGGCAGCCAAGGCACAGCTTTGCCTCCTCCAACAAGAAGTTTACCCAGATTCCCCCCAACACCCTCTTTCTGATATTTATTTGTGAAGCCGGCATAGAACGCATCTCCCTCAGCAAGTCTACATATCCAGGCTTTGACTTAATGGTTTTCTCTTCAGCACCAGGAATGTCCCCCTCCTCCTCCCGGTTAAGTTACACAATCCTAGCTCTTCTGGTTTTTTTTCCCCTCTTAGAGAACTGCTGCAGCTGCCTCATGGACAAATTCTGTGCAGAGGAGTGTGACTTGTAAGTACATCAGGATCTGTGCTGGAGTGCTTCAGGAAACTGCCCAGGTTTGTTTGTAAAAAACAGGAATAAGCAGAAGTACTTATTCCAAAAATCTCTTTTCTTCTGTACTTAAGCAGAAAAGCTATTCACTTGACAATTTCTTCAGCGATTCCAAATTTAAACACTGTACTTGTAAACATACAATTTGAATTTGTTCTGGAAAAAAAAAAAAAGCTTTCCCATGTGCTATTTATAAAAAGCAAAATGCTTTCTACCTACAGATTTAGTCAACTATGCTATTATAAGATATACCCACTTTACATAAAAACGTTGATCTATCCAGGGTCATGCATACAAATCCATTACAGACAGATGACTTTTAGTCCCTATCCTATTCACTAAATTATACTGCCTCTTACTCTTGCCAAAAAACGTTTTTGCCCTACCGTACATTCAGGGCTGTACAAAGCCCCCGTACATCTACAGAACTCTTCCAATCCTAGCCCTGCATCCTTCAGATGAGTGCCTCTTACAATCACCAACAGTTCTAGAACAATGCACTGTATTGGCTCCCTCATCCTGTTTGTGTAGCATCCACAGACTATTCTCGACAAGTGCCACGCTTCACCCACACAAAGGGCCTAACAGATGATGAATTCTGGATTGTGCATCTCTTTCACCCAGCCTAACATCAGATCGTAGCAATTCACATTTAGAGTAAATGTGACACGGCGATATTTAATAGTTTTACCAAATAAAGTTCAACTAAACATGTACCAAAGAAAGCTTATTGGCTGCTACCTAGCAGAAGACAATGCGTGGTTGGTCACAAAAGCATCTAGTAACAGACATAAACTCTTCTTCAAAGAAGCTGGTTTCCCGTAACCCCCTTATTTCAAGTTGACATTATCCAGTTATTTATCTGCAAATAAAGATCCAAATTCAACATGCCAACTAAGCATTAAGAGTAGGCTTTAGGCTCAGCCTAAACCTTCTCGTCTTCACTTTTTCTGCATTACTACAGCTGCACAAAAGCAGTCTAACAAAATACAAGTTCCCTCCAAGAATCTCCTTCCCACCACCATCATTATGTTCATCTCCTATAAAACACCTATAAAACAAAGTATTTTTATAGCTGAAAAAGATTTAGAATAGAGTTTAGATAATAATGCAAAACTCACTATTTACACAGAGTTTGTTCCAAGAAGTATACTGTATCTATTCTTCATTCTACAGTTAAGAAGTTACTGCTCCGTACTTTCTGAGAAGAAAAACCCTAAAACTTACCTATAACCCCCAGCTATGAACTAATGCACGCCAAACAAAATAGCTAGGAGATCCCAAATAAATTGGTGCATGCAAGACTTAAGGACACAACAGAACTGATGCAGATGCCGACACCTGAAGAGTTTCTGTTCAGTATTCTCCAACCAGAGCTCTGCTAGATATGCTCACGAATAACACTCTCCCTCGCAGCACCAGGAAGCTTACTGTTCCTTCAATAGCAGAAACTAGCCACCTTAGAAGTATTGGTCAGAAGTGGGCAGGTCAAAAATATTTCACTGTTGTCTTGGAAATACGTGAAAATTATCCACATGCTTAAAGCCGAGAGGAAGATGAAACAAAACAAAGCTGAGGAGCTCTTGTTAGGTCACACGTGGTGACCTTACATCAGCCCTCAGTCATGCCCCAAAGTACAGTCAGTGCAGTATATGAAAACACGTGAAGGAAGAATGAGACACCTGATATGGGCTTGGAATCTCAGAGACTCCAAGACAGATGAAGTGGCCTGGTAGCATCTCAATGACAGGTCTTTGGTGGCCAAGCATACTAGAGCCTTCTTCCATTACCCTGCCACTGCACAGAGTCGACCTTGCAGTATGTGGGGCATTACCTACTTGGACAGCAGGCAGGATCAAGTATGGTGTGCACACACCAAAGACTGCTGAAGATATGTCCGTGTGACATCTCATTGCACTCCCATGGGGCCTGGGAATAGGCAGTGCCATGCTTTGGGGTGATTACTCACTACCCTTACCCCCACCTGACCCGATCCACCACTTCACAACACAACTTGCTGCAGGGAGCTCCCTGGCTAAGGTAGGCAGCACACACCTACAGCTGCCAGCCTAGCTGTAGTCTCCATGGACATCACTATTAAGCAGCACAGCTTTTGTTGATTGCCAGCACATTATTTAACTGTCCATTGCAGGCAAAATATGGGCCCTGGTTGAAAAGCCCAAGAATAGGCATATTACTCACACAGAGACGACTGAACAACTAAATACTTAGTAGTTACAGGAAAAGTCTGCAAATTGGATGAAAATGAACAATGATTTCTCGAAGTTGAATATTAAGCAGGCTGCTTTGAATCAGTGAAATCAGAGTATCAACTCTAACAGCACTAGAAGTCAGACTTCCTCCATAACATCCAGAAGTGGCCAACACCAGCATACTTCTTATACTACCCCTCCTTAGCAGATGTCAAAACTATCTTCTCTTTCCAACTAGAGAATAGCCAATGGGTTCAAGACCATAAACCCAGCTATTAATGACATTTAAAGCTGCAAAGTGATACATCACAATGACCCTGCCAAGGGTGGTCTTTAGTTCCTGATGAGTCTGCCCATAAACCTCCAAAGGTCAAAACAAACTTCAGTATTAAGAAATTTTCAGAAATAATCCAGTCAATTCCAAATGTTCACAGCCTCAGTGAAGTCCACCCCACCTATACAGCTACCCCCAGTAGTGTTATTGCTGTATTTCAGACCAAAGGCAGCCAAGCTTCTACACAAATGAAAGACTGCTACCACTGTGAGGGGGGAAAAAAACCAACACAATACAGTTAAATTTCACAGAAAGCGTATCAGTCAAATTTGGAAGCACATAAGCTTTTAGGTTTCTGGCAGACACTGAGAAATGGAAATCATTCCGTATGTTAGTCTCAAAACGTTCGTTTCTGTATGCTCCAGTGGAGATCATACAGCAATATAAGATGCCTAGTTTCACTCAGAAGTTCTTTCAAAAGAGAAAAAAGTGACAACAGGTCCTCTGTAGAGAATTGTTTAAACATGACTGTGGTTGTCTGAAGAAACAGCCACTTGACACTTACAGAACTATACAAGGGAAGAAACATTACTGAATTTGAGCACTTAGGTTTTCAACAAGAGTTGAGCCTCAATGACTTTCCTGCTTAGCTTTTTGAGTAACAGGGCCACAACAGAACAAAATCAAACCAATATTTAGGCAGAGATCTCTCTGAAGTTGCAATATCATTAACAGACAAGGCCTCTTCTTTCCACTTTGACCAAAAAGTGCCACACACCATCTGAAACATTCAGGTATGGGCTTTTTGTTACCACACGAATGACAAATTAGAAGGGATTTAGATAATAGCCACAAGACACTTAAAAGATACAGAAAAGATATTGACCTCTCAAGTTATACTGCTTAATGCACCACTGAAAGGCATTCAGCTACGAAGAGTGGGTACAGTTACTGCAAGAGAAGTAATCAGGAGCACTGAGATGAAATTCAGTTTTCTTCAGTACATTATAAGAAGCCCATTCTTCAATATATTATAAAAGCCCACTCTTCTTAATAAAGGTGAGTGCTTTTACAGGTAGTTATTCTAGCCAAGATAAGCACACAACTTGCCCATCAGTGTAGTTTACATCCATGAATTAAAGGCTTATACGAGGAGACTTGATGCAAGAACAAATGCGTCTTCACAGACTGTACTGTAGGTCAGAGCTAATCCATTGCCTGGCTTTTGTTTTGACAAGGCCGAAGAGGGTGCTGGAACAAGAGAATACTATTTCAGCCTTTGCCTAGGTCTGATGGCAAAAGGTTTCTAGCCAGAGAGATATCCAAGATTAAATTTAAAACCAAGAATTTTTGCACAATGGACAAGTGTCTATCTCACAAGAAACAACACAAGTGGCACAAATGTCTAAATATTGGTCCTTGTAGTGCTTCAATACTTCAGCAAAGGGGTTTTCTTCTTAACCCCTTAAAATATTTTGCTAAAATGAACACAAAAACATATGCTTTAACTAGGCTACATAACTTGCAGAAGAGTCACATAGCTATTGCAAATGTGTCCCTACTGCTATCAACTTAAGTTTCATCTCCCACGCTAAAGACCTTTACCTGAATTTCTAAATTACTTGCAGAATTTTAAGACAACAAAACAGACAAATGGGAATACATAGGTAATAACATCCTAAAGAATAAGACACAACGTGCCTGCCAGGCAGGTGTTGTTTTTTTTTTTTCTGCTTTGTTAAGCAGAAATACTATGATATCTTAAAAGTGCTATCCACTCAAGACAGCTCCTTCACATTCCTCTTCTCCTCAATTAAAAAAACCAAACCCACAACCCAAATATCCAGGAAGTCTTGAAGTCGCATTTCTTCAAGTCAAGCAGATTCCAAAATACCATATATGTACCCTGATTCAGAAGCTTAATCATTATTTTTCCTTTTTGTAGGCCACTTTGGGCAAATACTTATGTATTTGAAGTATTTCAGAAAACGTGGAGATGAGCACTCAATCAGTTTTGTTCATCCTTGCTACCAGTGCCTCAGGGGAGGAGACACAAGGCCAAAGTTATTACTGTTAAAACTGGTCTGGTGAGATGAGACATTCTCGGCAAGTCATTGCCACAAAAGCTTAGTAAGATTAACTGCAATTCCTCTAACTCATAATGCTGGATAAAACACTTTAAAAATGAAGCAGCACTCTGGAAATTTTGTGCACATGCACATGTGTATGCACATATCTGATCACGCGCAGCCCAAACTACAAGAGGATCTCCTACAGTACGAGTCGGACAATCTCTAGTCCAGCCACACTGCAACCCGTCTGTAACTCTGCTATATTTCCAATTTAACTCAGTTACACTTAAGTTCAACATAAAACCGCCACCATTTAGTCCATACTATTCATTACTACAAACAACTGATGATGGCCAAAAACTAAACGAACTGCATGTCAAAAATCAGAGTCAAGGTTCTGTAAGCACTTTTTCCCTGACACTTCCTACCCACTAGATGCAAAATGATCAAGATACCCAGTGTGAATATATCACCATGTAAAATAGCTGGTGACCTCAAAAATAGTGAGGCAAAATCATATTTGAGCTTTTGAGAAGGTACAGATGTGGTCCCACATTCAAACAATGACATAATATCACTGCAATACAGGTGATCTTAAGGTTTTAAACAAAAAAACCCCTCACCCTTCTACCACTACTGAGTCAAAAGCTTCCACTAATTCCCATACGAACCATATCAAAAGCTATCTTCATGCTTTTAGTTACTGTCTCACGAACAGACAGGCAAGAAACTTCAAGAGGAACAGTTCTTTGCACTGTTACCCAAGGAAAAAAAAACCAACCACGTATTGTATTTTACCTTAGCCAGGGATCATTTTGTGCAGACTCATGAAAATAGCACTGAACAATGAAAAAATATGCAAACTGACTGTGCTCAATCTCTCCAAATGGAAAGCTTTCCATTTTTACTCTAACAGCAGAGGTGGGCTGTGCTGCAGCTCTCCTCCTGCCTATGATACAACAGGAAAGGCCTACAAATTGTGTATATTTATTATTAAATGTGCATTTCAAATATACGGATAACGCTTCAATGTAGTTTGTTCTTAATTTATATTTTTTTACAGTTCTTGCCTCACTTATAGGAATAGTAAAAAGATTGATCACAAGAAGTGTTATGCTTTAACATGCAAAACTACTGTTTGATTCTCCCTATGATACAATATTAAATTTTCAGACAGTATCAAAACTGGAAACCACTTGCAGTGCTGCTTAGCATACACATGGATGTGAGAAGCCCTAGGAAAAGGGCTGGCTACCATCATTACCTTGCCCGTTCCCTCCTGAGGATAACTGCTGTCTGAAACAGGCTGGGGGCTGGGTGAGCTGCCTGTAAGGGTCAATCAGCTACTGCCCAGGCCTGAGAGAGATGGTAACTGTTCTGAGGACCAGTGAACCAGCGCCAGAAGTTTCTTGCCTCCCTGCAGTCAGCTTAGCCACTCTTCCACTTTGGAGACAGCCTGCCCTGAACAGGAGCTCTTCAGACCTGGAATAAGCAACTCCAGGCTCTATTGACCCACAGTTCAGCATCCTTCTGCTGCATCAAACCTCTGCTTACTAGCATCGATGATAGCTAAAGGCAACAAAAATAGAAGAGAGGAGCTCTGCAGCACCTTGTAACGCAGAGGCCTGCAAAAGGCAGCTTCTGTGCTGAGGGTACCAAACATTTTTCCTTGGCACCAAGGAATATTTTTGTGGAGTTACAATTATGCTCTGAAATCGAAACAAATCACATGGAAGGAGTCGAGATCCAACAGTACAGAACTCTAAACAGCACACCGCTAAGGAGTTACAAAAAGCAAAGAAGACAATGCCTTGACAAGTATTTAGACCCCAAATTACTTAAGAAAACTAATCATAATGCTCGGGGCTTTTTCACCCTCTGCTCCAACTTATGTGTCAAAACTTGCTCCTTCAAGTAGCAAAAATACCTTATGAAACAAATTGCCTTAAGAACTAGCAACTCTAACAATGCAGTTAATTTTTCTTGTTTCCTTTCATGTTAGGCGTATTCATTTTCATCTACCCAGCCTAAGTTACCTCTGAAGAAGCTTTTAATATTGATTCTTGCACTATGTTTAACATACTTCTTGACACAGCATACTTGGTCAAACCATACTTTTGGGCAGCACTACACATTGTATATAATGAAGTTTCTATCTGTGTAATTTCTCACATGCATCTTCCCCAAAGCTTGGCTCCCAGCACAAGAACAGCAATCTACTATACAAATGAGAAGAATTTTCTTTTTTTAAGAAACAATCAAAAGCTGTGACATTAAGGTGCAATTGCACCAAACATGCAGAGCTTTAACCAAGTGTCCTGGTTTGAGCTAAACCAGAACCAATTCTGTTCAGTGATTTTACTTTTCAGCTCAGTCTCTTCTGACTGCACTTTCTGAAGTTTTTAACCCTTGTGATCCCTCAGTTTTATGCTGAACATGACACACATGGAATGCAATACTTTATTGGTCAGGTTTGGATCACTTGTCCTGCCGTTCCTCCCTGAAGGTACAACCTTTTACTTACTTGCGACCCTTTTACTTCACAGCACCCCAACGTGTCACACAAGACTTAGCAGTGACCTGTAGTGGGTCACTACAGGAGCAAGTAAAAGCAAGAGCCGTTCTGTATACCTCTTCTCAGTAGTCACTGTAAACATCAGGCATTATCACTTCTACAAGCGGACACTGTCTGCAGAAATATGTGAGCAACTTCAGCAAGCCATCAGGAAATACTTTTTTTTCTGCGAGTATCTTGAAAGCATCACCTGAGTGGAGCACTGGGCAGAGGTTTATCAACCTCCAGGCTCTGAATGCCCAAGCATCAAAAAAAGACACTGCATTTCAAAGCACATAGAGACATCAGTGAACAGTCAGCGGAGACGGTCAAAGTTTCACCACACACAACCCTCAGCCATTTACACGTATCCCAACTAGCATCAATCACCACCGCATCACAGCTTAATAACTTTTGTTGTGGTGGTCCCCACTTAAGTATCTGCTGTCAGCATGAAGAGTGCAGAAGTTCTCCTGTCATGTAGCCAAGAACCCTCTGAGCTGCACAGAACATGCCCATGGCATCAAGGTGGCATCAATGAATTTCTGCAGATTACAGCACAATCTGGTTCTCTACTGCTCTGGCACTGCCTGCAAAACCAGAAAAACACATTCCCATCATTTCCAGAGCCACTCAGAACTATCACATAGTCCAGTGGAGACTGATCTAAAGACTTGTTTTATCACACCATGTCCTTCCCATTTGACCTAAGAAAGAAGCAACTTCCACTACCTATGATCTGGACATTAAGCATTTAATTCTGAGAAAATGTCTACCCTTTGTCACTCAGAAAAAAACCCTCAGTAACTTAATCAGTGTGAGCAAAGCAACATCTTAGACACACGTGGTCTACTCACCTTTCACCCTTAAACAAGCTGTCAGTTAGTCAGGGACCAAAAATCAAATTCACCAGTTGCACTCAAATACCTGTAGCCCAAGACAATTGATTCTGCCTGAAACTTTTGTCAAACTGTCAGATTCTGGTCGAGAGGAGCCAAGGGACAGACGTTTGTTCTTTATCACTGGACCTCTTTGGAGGACCCAACATCACTGACCCTGAGCTACTTCTGCCTTGCCAGCAAGGAATGAGAGGTAACCTGTGCATGGAATAGCATGTGCATGGTGACCTGTGCATGGAATATTTTTGAGGTCCCTTCCAACCTGGACAATTCTATGGCTCAATTCTGTGATTCAATGCTGTCCTTAAGGGTGGTGATCTGGAGTTTAAGCAAAGGGTTGCCCAAAACGTTATGCAGCATTTCACAATGACTGGAAATAATGTCACTAGGTACGGCAAAGGTTGTTGTAAGCTCCACTACACATGTGCACGTTCAGCTCACCGCATGGCCGGGCCTCCTGGTTCAGTACTGCTCCCATCCCTCCCGGATACAAGCTGCTCTTCACACTGTGTTTGCTTCTGAGGGCTGTTGCCCTTTCCATCCAGCTGGGAGTACTATGAAGTACTGCAGCAGATCTGAGCGTGCTATATTAGTTGATAAAATATGCTTGAATTTTGATAAAATTGATAAAATATGTCCTGGAATTTTTTAGAAGTCCCCAACTTTACCACAGCCAGCATCAAGGCATTGATAACCTACCTTCTAAACATTCAGGGGGGCTTGTTTTCTGCTTCATTCTATCAAATTCCAGAGCTACAGGATTAGCAACAGAAAACAGAATCTGTACAAACGTTGAAGCAGCTTTTAACAGCAATAGCTCCTGTCAAGGAGGCGCAAAGATAGCACTCTCCTTGTTTCAGTTTATTCAGCTAGTTTGTCCACCCAGAGAGAAAAGTCGTATTTCTCCAAGAATAAACAAGGTGCCAAATGCTGATATTACCAGGTCTATGAGCTCCAGGAGCACAAATCAAGCATTTGTATTCCCAATCAACCATCACTAATACTTTCTTTATTAAGGTCACATTAAATGCAAGTTTTCCTCGAAATATTTATACTTGATCTTAACTAGAAGGCTCTGTACTTTCCCTCCAGCTCCTACCCTCAAACCACACCCCAAGTGGAAGAAAATTCCCAAACTCTCATCACCACAAAGTTTTAAAAAGATTCTGTAATTGTATATTTCTAATCCTATTTCCCTCATTTTAGGAAACTACAAATACAAAACAAGATTAAGCTAGGAATTTCATCAAGCCAAGAAATCTGAAAAACAAATTGCTGATATGAACTAGTGCTCTACCTTGCATACACCATGAGATCCCAGAAGTCACCCCACTAAATAATATTAAGGGTATTAATCCTATTTCTGATTCACTAAGGCAAGTCTAACATACCTAAATGTTTGCCTGGAGGCCCAATACAGAAAAAGCCAAGAACATAACTTCTCAGGACAATAGGACTCCTTCTCGTAGAGACAGCATGAGGGACTAAAGACCACTTTTTCAGTGGTTCAGAAGTTAGGATCCATAACCAAAGAAGATAAGCTACCAAAACAAGAATACACCATGCACAGGGTTCTCCACATGGAGGAAAGACAAGACAGAAACAACACATGACTGACTGTGGCCACGACGCTTGAAGTGAATGAATCCCTGTGCTGCGGAGGGGAGAGGGCATCACAAGACCTGAGTCTCTCACCCTCAGAACATGAACCACAGGACCAGTCAAAAGAAATTAGAAGAAAGGCACGACATTTGAGGACATCTAAATCCAAAAAGAGATAGCATATTCGTAATACTGAGGTAAGATAGCTGGCAACCTTGCCTAAATCTACACTTGTAACACACATCCCCTGATGATTTCACACGCTGTTTCAGATTCTTTCTAGGAACAATTACAAATACACAGTCCAGACAGCTTCCCAACTGACCAAGAATATTTTGACCCATTGTGATTTCTGTGAAAAAAATGGATGAGTAACGTCAGTACAGGAAGAGGTCGCCAAACCACGTGGATGTAAAAATGACCCAGTTGCCAACCAAACTCTAGAGGAACTTCCTGAATAAGTAATAATGGAGGTGAGTCTAAGGATATACCTATCACACCTACATGAGTAAGGCAGCCAGCTCATTACAGAAGACAAGCCTTGTGCCAAAGGCTTCCCTTCCTTCAAAACAATGAGGCCAAACTGAACGTGACTCAAATCTATTATTCCTCAAGCTACAGGTTATTTTGGTTTTGTGGAACAAAGCTCTTAAACCCTGACCCAGAGAGGCCAAGAGGCACCAAAAACATACATTAGCCAAGAAAAGAGATCACCTAAAATTTTTTACAGTCTCACAGAAGCCAAAGGGCACAAAATGGGAGACAGAGGAGCCACTAAAAAAAAAAAAAAAATCAGTTAACTCCTGCAAGAAGCAAGCTGAAGGGACAATATTTTGCTGGAGACCAAGCAGATATCAAGCGCAAAGGGGTATGCTCGATGCAAGGCATCTTCCGTGGGCACCACGGTTGCTTAATTGCTTCTTTTAAGAGAAACCTGCAATTCCTTCTCCTCCTCCAGCTGTTTCGAGAATTTATGTCTGCTCCCTTCAGTTTCTTTCTGGGACAGCAATACTTACTCTGTTTACAAGAGGGCAAATAACCAAAAAAAAGTGGGTTTTTTTTTGATTAACAGGAAGGTTGAGAGAGGAATTGAAAGCATTTCTCCACCTGCACCAATTATGTGCTGCTATAGCCCTCTGAATGGTGCCCTCTAAAAGTCTGGAAAGGAAGAAAAGGAAAACTGGAGCGGGGGCGGGGGGGAAGAATAATAATGAAAAACAGTTCTGAAGCCCACGAAGTTTTGAGAAGGCCACAGCCTTTACCCTGAGTTAGTCCCCTGCTACACAGGATGCTCCTGCTCGCAGAGCCAAGCTGCCGAGGGATGGCTGGGCAG
>NW_009716336.1:0-62678 GCF_000703405.1 Apaloderma vittatum
GCCTGGGCCATTCTATGATTCTATGATTCCTCAAGTCCATTCCTCAAAATACTCATGCTGCACAAACTCACTTCTCAGGCTCTTTCAAAGGACTTTCTAGGATGGAAACACTCCCATGTTCGAATAGCTCATAAAAGTTATTCGAGGGATTCAACAGAGATAGAACAAAGAAAAGTGAAGTATATTAGTCCTGTATCTGTACTAGGTGGAAGGGAAAAAAAAATAGTGGGAGTCCTCAAGGCCAGTCACTAGCTAGTTTTCCTAAATCCCACTGTTACAATATTGTGTTACAAATGCCACTGATTATTCATTTTCTTCCTCTGAAACCCCATAACTGTAATATTAAATAAGACTGAGGGAATTTCATTTTGCATCCAGAATACACTAAGCAGAAAGCTACCCACTATTGTCTGCACTAGCCCATTAACTTTATTAAAAAATGCAACAGAGTTGATCTCTGAAAAAGCAATTTATCAGTCTGCAGTCCGATTATGGCAGCAGCTGAAAGTTACTTTATTTGAATTTAGGTGTTCCTTGGTCAGGATGTGCCGTCATACTTTCTAAGCTTGTCAAGATCGATAAAAGCACTGGTTATAAGTGTATGATAGGTGTAATTGCCTTACTCTTCCTTATCTCCCCTTTAACTAAAATGTGTAAGCTTGTGTTGCATTTCTTTACAGAAAAAGATAATTATTACTGTCACTGTCACATTCGTTTTTTGGTCTTGATAACAAATGAATTAAACCTGGCATCTGACCAAAGATCCTTCGGTTCCCTCTGTCAATGCTAATTCATGATACAATACATTTTGCACTGATTGATGTAGGGAAGGAAGGATGGATACATACTGCATGAAGTTTGGAATTTGTTTCATGTGGAAGATTTTGATCCCTAGTTACACTCTATGTTCCAATAAAGTAAGAATGTTTCCAGAGGGAGGGGGAAAGAATTCAGATGACAAGAATTCCTAGATATTAACAGATAGCGTATCTCCAAACCCTGAAACTCAGTTGACAGAATTTGCCATTACACTGTATGAACTCTTTACGCTCAAAGTGCAACAAGTAGGTTGTGAATTTGCAAAAGCAGACAGATTTCAAGAGCAGCTTGAACTGTTTTATGACTACTGTGGTTACAACAGCCAAAATAGACTAAAGACAGAAATAATCACACCTCATGCTTGAGAGTACATATTCATTTAAGAAAGAATTCTCCCTTTGCTCAGCTTGCTGTAAATTTATTGAAAACACTGTGAGTTTTTCCTCCAAAATGTGCAGGTTCACATACAAACTGCTTAGACAAGATATCACATCTAGTGTATCAATATTCTGTCCAGTATATGACAAGCCCTAGTTTACTGAACAATTACATCAAAGCTTTTGGCAGTGGCAAACTTTGTAGGCAGCTGTAAACTTCATTGACAATATACAACCAAATAAAGGTTTGCCTGAGAACTCCAATTCATAGCTTGATGCCAAATTAGCATAAGTGAAATATGAGTATTTGATATAATAAAACATGAGCTGCAAATGCCTAGCCCATCCCAGGAAAAATGTGAAACCAGAAGGTATTTTAATGAAAAACTGGAAGCAAATATCACAATCTAATGCTTAAAAGCCATAAGAGTTAATTTTAGTTTGAAAGGAAATCATTTTTCAAAGTTCTGTACTCTGTTTAAAAACAGATTGAGCAAGTTTATTAAATTAGCAGACCACTGCATTTATGAAATCCATAAGTCAGATCAATGGTGCACAGTCAGCTCTAGAAAGTAATTGCTGGCTTCTCTCAAAACGGACAACCCAAAAACTTCCAAGGACTAGTTTTTCCCTCCATTATTTATAACAAGCAAAACATGGTGCAATAGATTCTAATTCATAATGCCTTTTTAATGGTTTTATAGTACAACATTTGGACTCATTTCTAATCTCTATGGATGACAGATTGCCATTATTGAATTTCCATTAATATGAATTATGGGTACAATATATTTTACCCAATATTTTCTGCTTCAGGACTAACATGATTCTACAATAAAAAAATCACATGGTCAGCATTTTTTTTCAGAAATAGAAAGCACTAACAGCCATTGGAGATTAGCCTTGCTACAAAACCACGCATCTGACCTTGACCTTGCATCCATCTGACTCTAGAGAACCACCCACCATAATTTAGATGCACATTTACGGTGGTTAAAATGCCAGTATTTAGCTAAATGTTTAACTGCAGCTTCCAAGTGGCAAGTCAGGGCTTGCTCAGCGGGCTTTCCCTCCTCTGGCCAGCTAGAAATCACTTGGTCATTTGGGCCAGTTAATGCAAGATGAACGGACATGAGCTGAGTCCTGTCCCTCTTGTGCATGCCTCCAGATGTGTGTCTGAAGAACTCTGCCCAATACAAACAGCTCTTAAGGACCAGGTAGACTCAAGCACACTTCACCTCCTCTTGTCTTGCTCACCAGCAGCAACCTGTTATGGATATTTCCCCATAGGGAAGTCTCAATCCACATAAAATAATTAAAACATACTAAACAGCAGGCATGAAAACAGCCATCCTGAGGTCAAAAGGGCTACTTGCAGGCCTGAAGGCAAGCATATACTTCACGTTTTACCAGATGGTTGAGAGACAAAGATGCAACACATGGTTAAAGAAATCGCCAAGCTGCAGGTTACGGGAAGCACGTACCAGGGAAGTACACATATGGTGTACCTGCAATGTACACCTCCCACTGGAGGCAGAATATCAAGCTGCATGAAAGCACAGTCTTGCCTGCTATGACTGTTCTTGTGTTTTAGGGACCGAACTGGGACTAGCAGCATAGAACACGTTTTAACATTATCACTAATACCAGTAAAGTATGGCAGTTGCTTTGGAAGAAGGCTTTTTTCAATTGTTACCACTGAATTTCGCACAAACTTTGCTGCACCAGCGTAGAAAGACAATATAGCATTTTTTCTTTGATTTTCAGAAGACATGCAAAAAATAAAAACCTATTAAATGGAACAAAGAACCTCCCAAATGCCAGGAATGATCCCTGCCCTGTGGAGCTGATATCCAGAGAAGACAAGAAAAAGACACGCAAAGACAGTAACACAAGGAGCAAGTAAGTAGATGACTGGTCACGACGTTGAGTAAGACCATACATGTTTGTGGACACACACTCCAAACAGGTATTTGGCAAAGTCTTCTGCTAAACACAGATGCATTCAGAAATACTCACAGCCCAGCCATAAACGGATTAGCTTTTGCCAGCATCGCGGTGGTAAATAGTTCTTTAGGAGAAATCCGCGTACAAAGAGGGCAAGGGGCTCGCAAACAATCTCTGGAAGCACATGCCAGGCATCGAGGGTAAACAAAACATTTATCAGAAAAGCAAACAAAAAGGTAATCAAAACCCGAGTCCTTGGGATAACAGATGGCAGGATCGGGGACACAAAAAGATACATGGGTGGAAGCTGAGCAGGGGGCTGTTTGAATGCTTCTGACATTTCTTTAAATGTCAGCTCATAATTATGACGTCTCCCCCACCACCCTGTAGGTATATAGCCACTTGTAGCGGAGGCCTCGCAGCTCGCACAGAGCTGCACTTTAGCATTTTGAGCTTCCCCATCATGTTCCCACCGTTTATTCTGGTGACAACGAACAAGCAAACACCAAACTCCCACTGAACACCTACCACTCCAGTTTTAATTTCAAGGTTTCCTTGCTGTTCAATTAAATCTCTGGGTGTATTTTACAGCTTTATACGGAGTGCTACACACCGAGAAGCACTGTCAGATAAGTGGGAGAAAGGGCAATATTTAAAGAAGTTTGGAGAACCCTGCTCACACAGCACACTCTATAAACACTCCACCAGAGAAAGCAAAATGCGGCGCAACCTTTCGCAGAAGTTTACATGTGTAAAACCTATGTTAATAAAAATCAATCCGTGTTCACTATTTGAACACAAATCCCATTAATAATTCCATTAAGCCACTACTTCAGTTCATTATTTTACCCGTTTGCACTTCACTATATTCACTGTCAACATCTGCTGCTTTCCCCGAGAAAGAGGGCGAACAAGGCCATGGAATCGCATTTATGTTCAACGCTCTATCCTCGCCTTGCTGACGAACGGTGCTGATATAAAGGGCATTTCAACTCTCTCCTACCCGGAGACAGAATACATTGCCTTCCAACACAATCAGCCTCCAACCCACGACTTAACATCTAACATCCATCCCCGAATTCAAATTACCTAATTATCAGAGCTACTCAGCATGCTCGTTCAATACTTTACTAAGCAGATACTTTAAATGGGAAAGGGAACGGGGAGGGTGGAAAGAAGAAAAGGAGGACTGACACATGGAGAGTAATAGATAACAAGCAATGTAAGTTTATATTTTGAAAGTAAAAGCTTGGGGGGGGTGAGGCAGAGGGAACAGGCCTAGACAAAAAGAAAAACTCCCCCCAAAATTAAGGCCCACAACACTGTGATCATGTTAAACATTCGGGGAGGCAATAGATAACATAATCACAATGCGCAGCAGGGTCCTCAGTGAAGAATGGGTACATGACTCGTAAAAGGTTATTACAGCAAACTTAAGCAAACCAATTGCACAGAGACCAGAGAGCAGCTAAACAGAGGTTTTCAGGACTTCTGTTCTGATCACCGAGGCTCATTCCAACTGGCTCAATTTGATCTAACAATCAAAAAGTCAAATGATATAAAGAAAGATATTTCCGCCAGCAAATTGAAAAAGGTGGAGTGGCAGCTTATTTAGATTCACTTCCTGCAACTGCATTTCTTTCTTTCCTTTTCCAAGCAGCCTAGCGCTTGTAAAAGGGTTTCAGCAGCAATACGCACATTTGCACATCGCTCTGTCTATGTACTTTTATTCTGTCCAGGAACACCCACCTCCAAAGGAAAAGCGAACAGCCAGGGCACTAAAACACAATGAAGCAGAAACACAAAAGGAAAAAGGATGAAAAACAGAAGCTCATTTCCAACAGCACTGAAGAACTTACCCAGGGCTGACAGTGTCACATCTGACTGAACCTGACTGGCAAAACACCCCACTGTTAACCCCTAAGCTGTTCATCAAACAGACTTGTAAACTGTTCCTCTACAAAGGTATGGTAGATTTGGCAGATTTTATGGTTGATGGGATGAAGAAAGCAAGTCACCACAGATGAGGTGCACCAAGCTTCGTTTCCATAGGCTCGTTGGAGGCTTTGTAACATCTGCTCATGGATTTCTCTCCAGGTGCCACCATAAATGGACCAGTGGACATATTCTGTGATAAATACTTCAGGTAAAATATCTGGCACTGAAGTCTCCAAATTTGTGAGCATTGACTGAAAATCAAGGCCGAATCCACCCCACATGGAGACACATTAACTGTGCTGCTTTAATTTTATTTGCACAGGCTGTGGCATGGGCAAGACAGCATGTGTGGTCTATGAGAGCCACTTGTGGCAACTTCATGTGGTGGTTAAAATGCTAAAGGTAAAGCCAAACCTCAGGTCTTTCTGCTTTCAGTGCTAGAAGAATGCACAAAGGCAGTTTGGAGCTCTCTGCTCATGGAAGCAGGCAACCTCTGTTAATAAAAGGCATTCATAATTTATCTCAAAAAAATCACGATGCATACGTAATTGTACCTCAGGCAGCTGGAAATGGAGGCATGCAGATGAAAGCAGGGCAGGACAAAAGGATATAACCACATGCTTGGAACTTCTCCAGTCCTGGCAACTATCACAAGCTTATTGGGCCTTCCTTGGCAGAAAAGCACTATTATTTTCTATTCAACACTGTGGTGAGAAAGGAAGAGAACAGACAGTCTACTAAGTGAGGAAACAGTTGTGCAGGTAGTGAGAGCTGTTTCTACTTCAACACTTACCAGCTAACATGATCTTTCGTACTAACTGCATGTCAACATCCATCCAACATCTAACAAAATCTCTTATTTCCAGATCCAACAGGAAAAATAAAAATCATTCCCTGGCACTAGGAACATCTGCAAAACATATTCTTCATTCCGATACAGACACTGAATTCACCAGCAACTGGTGGTCCATGTGTAAAACCATGACAAAGATTTCTCAAAAATAGCTGAAAGAACTCCCTAGAAGATACATTTCTAGACTCGCTCATACTATATATTTCTATTTGCATTTCTTTTTGTAATGGGAAAACGGGTTTACAAACTATTTTAGTTGCTATGACAATTTACAACAGGGACAGACCGCACCACCTTAGAGCACAGATCCAGAATAGACAAAGTGGAGATACGATCTTGCTCCTTATCGTTCAGATACAAATCAGTCAAGTATGAAACTGTAAAGTCAAGTAAAACCAATTACACTTGCCTAAAACACACAGTCATCTGAGCAGCTAGAAAACTAGACAGGGCCAGGACCTGTTATACAGCTCTGAGGCCAAATGACACGACCTGGCCACATTCAGAGGACTTTCACCCTCCAGAACAAGGCGACTATATCCAAACTGTCAATTGGGAATGGCTGCTGGCCCTTGCTAATCCCCAAGTCATGCCCTGGAATTGTTTATGACAGCCCTAGATGGTCCAGGCTGAATGCAAAGCAGAGCCTGTGTTAACAATTTAATGGTATAGATGGTCAAGCTCCAGCTCTTGGGCCTGTGCCCTGGCACTGCTTAATCCACTAGCGTAGACCTAGCCAAATGCAGTTGTACTGTGAGCAGAGCTGGCTGGAAAACAGACACCAAAAAAGAAATAAGAGCATCTGACCAAATTTAAAATCTCTATTCATTTTCATGATTCCCTTCCTTATTCCTTTTTTTTTTTCTTACGTTTTATTTTCCAGACTGCCTTATTTACACAGAGGTGGAACGAAATCAACAGAAGGTCAAAATAGTTGTGGTAAGTGCTGAGTATGTTTCATTTCTTTCCCATGATTCAGTGGTAGTTGCCAGCAAGTTATGGCGCTTCCAGTGCAGTCGGATACACTGTGGGAAGTGTCAGAAGAGTTTAAATCAAGTGTCTGATGGAAAATGGGGGAGAAAGATGTTGAGAGTGAAGTAGAAAGGCAAAAAGATAAATTAATAAAGCTTGGATTTGTCCACGAACTTTGCAGGATTGCTGAAGTTTTGTTTAATCTCTTAGTTCAAAGAGTTGGATGCAAAAAGGCACGCTCTACAATTGCTGCAACTACCTTATCTCTCTGTTTGTGAACAACCTTCTTTATTCCATATCAAAAGAACGACCCAAAAGGTCTTTGCTGCAGAGCAAATCTGCTTTCTTGCCAACAGGTCACAAGGCTAAGCAAGCAAGATTGGCTTTGCAGAGGTCACGGTAACTTCCATAACTACCTTTGTGTGGCAGGTGCCACCTCTGCTCTCTGAAAGAAGCCTTTGAAGGGAGTCTAGACTGACTTTTCTCAAAGACTCCTCTCCACATCCACATTTGCAGGCTTTCTCTACCAGAAAATAACCAGACTGGTTGCGTTGGAAGGAGCTCTTGAAAGCCACCAGATACATCTGCTCAAAGCAGGCTAACACTACAATGGATTGCCTGAGGCTTCTTCCACTTGAGTTTTGGATAACTTTAGCAAACCTAGCCCTCAGCCTCTCCTCTGTCACAGGCACTCCTGCGCTATCGTGTGGGACAACCACCCAGCACAACCTGAGGAGCAATCTGTCACACAGGAAATAGAGGAGGAACATAAAGTGAAGTGGTCAGCTTGGGTCAGTCTGCATGAATTTATAGATATCTTGCTCTACTCGCTTACTTCTAGTTATTTTAAAAGGGTCCTCCCTCACTCCATTACATTGTAGAATGTGCTCTAGTCTTTACAGAGCATTGACACTGAACTTTTGGTGCCCTGTCCCTTTACAAAGCAGGGAGTGATGGAAAAAATGGCAACTCACAGGAAAACTCGGGAATTATCTACATAACACAAAGACAGAAATGAAGATGAATCTATTGAAAGACTTGAAACAGCTGTACAATTCATAGATTAGAAAACATCTTAAAAAAATTGAAATAGCATCATCCTGCACTGCTCCAGAGCTGAACATTATGGTAAAACAGTTCTTATTTCCAAGCAATCTGAGAAAACAAGGTGAATACAGCTTTACATCTGGCAAATAAAGTATCTGTGACATGTATTTTAAAAAACTGTATACATGCGTATCTCTTAATGAAAGTAGCACATCTAAGATAATTATGAATGGGCGTGATGACCTTAAAAGCCATCAGTTCTACACATCAAATAGTTTGGTCACAGGAAAACTACCAGAAGAATTATTGTGAGCAGTGGAAAAAATGTTTATGAAATGGAGTTTAAAACTTCATGAGCAAGAATGGAATTAATACGCTCAGATTTTGCTCTATAATCCAGCTTGAAGAACCTTGCAAAGATAAATGCTAGACCTTTAAAAGCAGGGATGATAAAGATAATTAATGGAAGCTTAGAAAGATAATAATGTCTAAAATCCACGTGGGGTAAAACTATTGCTCAGCTTTTGAGGAAAAGGAAGATAAATTATTCAGGCATACAACATCCCAGCATGAGGCAGAAATTCTAAAAGAAACAAGCTGTTCAAAAATAAAACTGAGATGATTCTGCCAAGATAGGAATTAAGCTCAGAAGACCTAAAGTAAATCCAAAGTTCTAGTATTTATTTGCCGATGAGGACTCCGGGTATTGTTTAAAAGCAAACTGACAACATCTCTGACTTATGAAGTATATTTAAGTGCTGATTCAATCCTAGGATGATGTCAGGATCATAACACAAAATGCTTTTGGTTGGAAGTGATCTCTGCAAATCACTTGGTCCACTGCTGCTCAAAACAAGGTGAACTTTTACGTTAGACCAGTGTGCTCCTCACCATGTCCAGGCAAGCTTGCAGTGCTTCTCATAGGGATTCTGCAGTTTTTCTGGCTCTTTCCTCCGGTTTTGTATCCTCCACTGAGATCTGCTTTTTTTTTTTTTCCTTATATGTAGTAAGAATTTCTTTTGCTACAACTTGTGCTGTTTCTCCTTTCACAGGGCACTTCTGAGAAGAATCTGGTGCTCTTCTTTACACTGTCCCAGTTAGACAAGAATTAAGAGGAATCAAACTCACCCTGAGTCTTCCCTTCCCCATGCTCAACAGATCCAGGTCTGAACTTCTCCTTGATGTCTTGCGCTCCAGTCCCCAATCACTTTGGTGGCTTTCCAGCGCACTTGTTCCAGAAGGCCAGTGTCTGTCTTATGCTTGGGAGTCCAAAACTGGACACGGTACTCAAGATGTAGTCACAGAAGTGACAGACAGAGCACTTTGCTTGAACTGCTTGCTGATCTTTTGCTAACAAATCCCACCATTTTTTTGACTTTCATTGTCACTGTTACTCATTTTCAACTGCAAAGCTGGTTTTTACCCATTTTCTGCTCAGCCTGTACTGCTACATGGGATTATTTCATCCTGTGTGGAAGGCTTTTGAATTTAGCTTTGCTGAACTTCATCAGGATACTAGTAGGCAATTCTTCCAGCTCATCTTAGTCATTTTGAATGACTGCACTGCTCTCTAGTATATTTATTGCTCCTCTCAATTTGTTATTTCTCTATTCATTGCAATGTCCAGGTTATAAATAAAGATATTCAATGTTATCAGTTCCAATACTGGCCACACATCCCACTGTGAGTGGGACTTTAAACCCCTATTACCTACTCTCCCTGAGTCCTGACAGTTTTCCACCTATCTCGTAGTCAATTCATGAGGTAAATATCCCTCCACATTAGTTAAAATTATGCCATGAAAGACTGCCAAAATCTTGCTAAAGTTAAGTAAATAAGAGCCCCGGGGCCCTCCTTGTAGACCATCCCAGTCATTTCACCACAGAAAGCCATCAGGTTGGTGAGGTATTATTTATCATTGGCCACTCCAGTCACCTTTCGGTCCTTTGTGTTTCTGGAAATACCTTTGAGTAACATTTGCTATTCAGTCCTCCTAGACATTCAGGCTGGGCTGACCAGCTCACAGTTCCCTGGATCCTTCTTCTCGTCCTCTTTGAAGATGGCTGTGACCATTGTCATCAGGAACCTTCTCTGATCACAATGGCCTTTCAAGGATGATAGCAAGTGACATTAATGTGGCATCAGCACATCTGTCTCCCTCAATCCTGGTCCTATGAACTTTTGTATGTCCAGTTGACTCAAATGGTCTGTAAGTCCATTCCTCATCTTCTATCCTTGACCTCATGCCTGTCCTCTACCATGGGCCATACTTCACTCTCTCAGACTCTATTACTAGGTGAAGGGACCTGGGAGAATTAGAGCAGATCTTTCCAGCAAAGACCAAGCCAAAGGAGGCACAAGTAGCTCTGTTTCTCTCGTGTCCATCTGAGACTAAGTCCCTTTACCCACTGAGCTGCAGTGCCAGATTTTCCTGAGTGTAGGCTACATTTTATAAGTGCAGTCTACATTTTCCTTTTACTGTCAGTGTATTTACAGGCATCCTTCTTAAAACTCTCCATACCCCTTGCCAATTTTAACCCTGCCTGATCTTTGGCTTTCCTAATTTTAAACCTACACAACCAAGCAGTGTTTCTAAATGCTGCCTCTTTCTAAGTGCCAACGCTCCTCTCCTCTCTCTTATGGGGAAAGTCTGTCAGACCCGGGACTGTTCAGCCTGAAAAAGAGAAGGCTCAGGGGGATCTCAGTGTATATAAATACCTGCGAGGATGGTGCAAAGAAAACAGAGCCAGGATGTTTTCAGTGTTGCCCAGCAGCAAGAGAGCAAGGGCAAGGCACACAGCCTGAAACACGGGAGGCTCCCTCCCAGGTTCTACACCCAGAAAGGTGGTAGGATCAGCTGAAGTGCAGCCCAACTGAAATGTATCTACACCAATGCACGCAGCACAGGCAGTGAACAGGAGGAGCTGGAAGCCACTGTGCAGCAGGAAAGCTCCGATGTGGTCGCCATCACAGAAGGGGGGTGGGATGACCCACCCAACCGGAGTGCTGCACTGCATGGCTATAAACTCTTCAGAAGGGACAGGCAAGGAAGGGGAGGTGCTGGGGTAGCCCTGTATGTGAGGGAGTGTTTTGCTGGTCGAGAGCTTAATGACGGTGCCAGTAGGTTTGAGTGTCTGTGGGTAAGAATCAGGCAGAAGGCCAACAAGGCAGACAACATGGTGGGAGTCTGTTATAGACCACCCAAACAGGATGAAGAGGCAGACAAAATATTCTAAAAGTAACTAGGAGAAGTCTCACAGTCACTAGCCTTTGTTCTCGTGAGGGACTTCAGCTTACCAGGTGCCTGCTGGCAATACGACACAGCAGAGAGGAAAGAGTCCAGGAGGTTCCCAGAGTGTGTGGAAGATATTCCCTGACACAGCTGGTGAGGGAGCCAATGAGGGCCAGTGCCCACTGGGCCTGCAGTGTGTGAACAGAGGCACTTGTGGGTGATGTGATGGTTGGAGGCTGCCTTGGGCACAGCGATCACAAAATGATAGTTTGATTCTTGAGAAGTAGGAAAGGGCGTCAGTTGAGCTGCCACCTTGGACTTCTGCAGGGCAGACTTCAGCCTGTTTGGGAGCCTGGCTGTTAGAATCCCTTGGGAGGCGGTCCTGAAGGGCAGACGAGTTCAGGAAGGCTGGATGTTCTTCAAGGAGGAAATCTGAAAGATGCAAGAGTGGGCTGTCCCCATGTGCCAAAAGATGAGCCAGTGGGGAAGAAGCCTGGCCTGGCTGAACAGAGAGCTTTGGCTGGAACTTGGGCAAAAAAAGGCAGAAGGGGCAAGCAACTCAGGAGGACTACAAGGAAAGGGCATTTTGAGGTTACAGAGAGAAAATTAGAAGGGCCAAAGCCCAGCTAGAATTTAATCTGTCTACTGCTGTAAAACACAATAAAAAAATATTTCTATAAATACATTAGCAACCAGGTGATCAGGCCCAGTCAGCATGGGTTTATGAAAGGCAGGTCCTGCTTGATTAACTCGACCTCCTTCCACGACAAGGCGACCCACCTAGTAGATGAAGGAAAGGCTGTGGATTCTGGACTTTAGTAAAGCCTTTTGACACTTTCCCACAGCATTCTTCTGGAGAAACTGGCTGCTCATGGCTTGGGCAGGCATACTTTTTGTTGGGTGAAGAAATGGCTGGATGACCGAGCCTAAAGAGTAGTGGTGAACGGAATTAAAACCCCTTGGCAGCCACCAGTTACGAGTAGTGTTCTCCAGGGCTCAGTACTGGGGCCAGACTTGTTCAATATCTTTATCAGTGATCTGGATGAGGGGATCAAGTGCACTCTCAGTAAGTTTTCATATGACACTGAGCTGGGCAGGAGTGTTGATCTGCTGGAAGGTTCTGCAGAGGGATCTCCACCGGCTGGATTGATGTACCAATGCCTACTGTCTGAAACTGATTGAGGCCAAGTGCTGGGTCCTGCCCTTGGGTGACAACATCACCACGCAATGCCACAAGCTTGGGAAAAAGTGTCTGGAAAGCTGCCCTGCAGAAAATGACCTGAGGGTGCTGGCTGACAGTCGGCTAAACACGAGCCAGCAGTGTGCCCAGGTGGCCAAGAACGCCAACGGTATTCTGGCCTGTAGCAGAAACAGTGTGGCCAGCAGGACCAGGGCAGTGATTGTCCCTTTGGAATCAGTGCTGGTGAGGATGCATCTCAAACACTGTGTTCAGTTTTGGGACCTTCACTACAAGAAAGACACTGAGGTGCTGGAGCATGTCCAAAGAAGGGCTACAAAACTGGTGAAGGGTCTAGAGTCCAAGTCTTATAAGGAGCGGCTGAGGGTACTGCGGTTGTTCAGTCTGAGGAAAAGGAGGTTGAGGGGAGATTTTCTCACTCTCTACAACTACCTGAAAGGAGGGTGCAGTGAGGTGCAGGTCAGTCTCTTCTGCCAAGTAACAAGCCATAGAACAAGAGTGAATGGCCTCAAGTTGCACCAGGGGAGGTTTAGATTGGATATTCGGAAAAAATTGTTCAGTGAAAGGGTTTTTATGCATTGGAACAGGTTGCCCGGGGAAGTGGTTGAGTCACCACTCCTGAAGGTATTTAAAAGACATGTAGACGTGGTGCTTAGGGACATGCTTTAGCAGTGGACCTGGCATTGCTAGGTTAACAGTTGGATTCAATGATCTTAAAGGTCTTTTCCAACCTAAATGATTCTACAAACACCAGGAAACACTGTTTTGCTGTGACTGAGCACTGGCACAAGTTGTCCAGAGAAGATGTAGAATCTCCATGCTTGAAGATATTCAGAAGCCATCTGGACATGGCCCTGGGCACCTGCCTCTAGATAGCCTTGCTTGAGTAGGGAAGTTGGGCCAATGACCTCCAGAGGTACCTTCCAACCTCAACCATTCCACGATTCCTCCTTCTTCCTATAAACCTCCTTGTTCATTTAAGCTTGCTCAGGATTTCCACGTTCAGGTAGGATGACCTCCAGTTATGCCTGCTTTGTTCTTGTACACCAGCTGAGTAACTCCTGTGCTACCAGGGGTTGTCACTGATGAACAAGTGGATCCTTCTGCAGGGTGTTGTACAACACAGCTCCTCTTAAAAGGACTTGCACTTCTGAACAGGGATACAGATTTGCAGAGGAACATACAGTCAAATTATGCCCAGCACCACTCCTTGGAAGTGTTTCACTTGCTGACTGATAAATGTACTTTGACGCATTACTTCAGTGGTTTTTAATGCATGGACTTTTTATAACGCTTTATGTTCCTTTGGGATAAAAGCATAACTTTAATTATATATAATATTTTAACATAAACAGTATATAGCCTTAAACATTCCAATTACACAGTCAAAAAAGCTTCTCTTTCTTGACATGTTTGTGCAACAACCTAGCAGTAGTAAATATTATTCACATACTTCTCAGCGCTTTGTTTCAGGATTACCATAAAAGACCTGGGATCATAAACACTAAGAAATATTGCTATGATACGAAGAATTTATTACTAGTTATTATTCATTTTTTATATAGTGAGTGCATATTGCTTTTCACACAAACACCACTTTACAGACATAATATATTTCTCTGCAGAACTTCTACAAGCTTTGTTTTCCAAAGTGAACCAGTTTGGTGATGCTAAATTGTAGTACGTAACAACCACATACACTTTAGCTTGACAGGAACAGAGAACAACTGCAAACAGAAGAGTCAGACCAACTTCTGGGAGAATTCAGAACAGCTAGTTCCTCCAAACCAAACTAAAATGTGTATTTTGTTTGCTGAAAAGTGTCTGTTTCATCCAAGAACAGAGTGTTCCAGCAGTTAACCAACACACATTTAGCAACGCTTCAAATTTCAAGCAAGAATCCAACAAAGTAACTTGGGTACCTGCAAGTTTATACTTTCCTGCATGCTACTTTGAAAAGTCATAGTCGATTATAAATCTTCATAGGCCAGGTTGGATGGGGCTCTGGGCAACCTGGTCTAGTGGGGAATGTCCCTGCCCATGGCAGGGGAGTTGAACTAGATGATCTTTAAGGTCCCTTCCAACCCAAACCATTCTATGATTCTATCATTAATCAGGGCTGCTTCTAGAGCATGAAATTGGAGTCGGGAAAAAAGTGTGAGGAATGCTTTTCGTGGTCTCCCCTCCAGTTCTCTTGCTGGCATTGACAAGAAGTTTGTGTTTTGCCCACTCACAAGATAGAGAGTCCCTGTGTTTCCATTTAGGCAGTAGACATCTGCACCTCGTGTGCGCTGCTGGGATAGGATGGAGCGCAGCTCGGAGTCGCTGATGGAATGCGACTCCTGGCATCGCTTCTGTGGCATCGACACAGAAATTCTCCACCGAAAAGGCACAGGCTGCCTACGCTTCATGCCATCAAGTCACAAGATCCTCGTGCTCCTCTTAAAGGTCTGGGCACTTTTTCAAAAGGATTTTCAGGATTGTAGACAGGGCGGTGGTGCTGCTTTAATGTCAATTTGGAGTGTCAGCTCTGGCTGATCAGAGCTTCCTGGTATGTCCAGAGCCTGTGTCCAGCTTTTGCAGGTGCAGCATTAAGCAGTACAGGGAGCCAGAGCAGAGTTTAATGTGCTGTTTATCACACCCGGGGCCAAATTTATTTTTATGTCTATCATCAGCTTCATAGACAACTAGTTGTCGTTTCAAGTAGAAACTCAAGGCCCATAGAAATGCCCCACAGAACGTGAGGTTGGCTCATTTCTATTTCTTTCTTTGTTTTTATTCATTTGGTTCATTTGTTTTGCAAGCGACTTCTAAATTGAAAACTGCAAATCAATCAGCAATGTAAGGAAACCAATGGCACCAAGAAAACATTATCTGTTTGGCAAACAATTTATTTTCATTCTGATACACATTAAAATAGTGGGGTTTGAAATGGCCATTGTTTTTCTATTGCTTATAATAAAAAATACGGTATTGAAACATCTCACCCAACTGCTTTTGCAGCCTTCTACAAACTGCTTAACACTCTCCTGTAGCCAACATATATCTTAATCCATTCATCCCCTCCCTCAATGATTTCTCTGACACCACCCTCTTCCTGCAATGCCAAAACCAGAAATTACAGAGTTGAGAAAGGATCAGCTTTCAAGAAAATAATTTTCAAGGCCTACCTGGCAAAGTTAAGCATTGATAGCAAAAATAATAGGAAACTACCAAGTGATTCCTTGCAAAATTCATTTTGTAGCTATGTTTGATGGTGACAATAGCTGTACATTCCTAAATGGCAGCAACTAACCTTTAAGATTTTATGCATCTAAAGACTAGATAACCTGCCCTGCTATGGAATTACAGCTCCTTGAAAATAAACCCTCTAGTAATCAACATCGAATCATAGGTAAGGACATTTTCAGGCAGGCTTTTTTAGCCCGACAGGAGGCTGGGACAAATTTTCTAATGAAACACCCATGCTTTCTGTATGGCAGAAGTGTATGCGAAAATGAAGCAATGACGAGAAAGAAATGAGAAAATAAAAAGAACTCTAAATCATTTCAAAGAATCAAGCACGGAAATTCTGTCCAACATGCATTTTGTTTGGGTCCTTCTTACTACTGATATTTACCCCTTCTGGGAGTCAAGATACTTTTTGATCAAAGTGCCAAAGCCTAGAAACACTACTTTTTCTTTATCCAAAGCTGTCATGCTTGTGACCTTGTAAGTACTTGGCTATGTCAATTAGTGCTTCAAAAATGCTGCCTTTCATCTTCAAATGGAACTGGGCCTAGAAACTGGCCAGACCTCTTAGCTCTTTCAACAGAAGATAAACACATTGCGAGTCAAAAAACCCAAGCAGCTTTTTATGACTTTACAGATTAATTAGCAAGCCAGAGCTTTCAGACCAATTTCAGTCCAATATAGTATCTGCAAAAGTTGACAAACTAAACCCACATTTTATATGTTCCAATTTCTATGCTATTAAAAATATGTAAAAGTATCTGAGAAAAAAATCTAAAATAAGACGGTCAGAGAAAGTGGCAGATCATTAGCACAGTTTAAGCCCTTTCTAGAGCCACAGATCATTAAGAATAGCCTTCTACAGAGGAGCCTGAAAAATGCCCAAGACATCTCCCAGTTTGTTCAAAGGGAAGAACTGGTTCGTCTTCAAGGCCTTCCACACGTCATTTTTGGAACCCACCACTTTGCTCTCTCGTCCCTTGGTGGCACAATTACCTCCCAGGAATTGTAACTTTTTCTTATTAGCTTGATATGATTACTTCAGCAGAAGTCATTGCTGAGTTCAGTTTAGAGAGATTTTTAGTCAGTTTGTAATTATCAAAAAGGAAAGAAGTCTCTCGGGAGTCAACAATCAAATCTCTGTGTTTCCTGCTCTCACTCCTTGTACCAGCTCGGTTCATTCCTCAAAAGCAACTCGCAAAATTATTGGAGGATACGAGGAGGATACTTGAACAATATTTTTTTGTGGCGTGCTCTGCTGGTTTCACCCCAGTTGGGCTGGTGAAATGGCACGTCACTGCCAACGCCAGGGACTTCAGCTTCCTTTCCCTGCTTGCAGCCTCCTCACAGAAACCACAGTCTGGAAGCTGAACTCCAGTTAAATGGTGTGCCACGCCAAAGGGTAAACTGTGCAAAGCTTATTGAATTTTCAGACCAGGAGAACCGGAAGACTGTGATGTGAGTGCCAGGAAAAACCTGTCCTTGTCGTCTGTTACAGACCATCGAGTGTTATGTACTCTGGGCATTACTCAGATTTCCTATATATTCATGTAATATTCTGTTATAATTAAGAGTTTCATATGCACCAGAAGTCTCTGCATATGTGAGAATGGGCTTGCATCTCATTTACCAATGAAACCGGACGTTACTCTATTTTAAAAATTTATGCATAGGTAAAAAAAAGCTCCTGGAAATATATCAGTTGCCCTATTTGACATCCAGCAACTGAAGCCTCGCTTACTATCGCAGTAATTTGCCACAAGAATCAGGAAGATCTTTTGCACAGCTTTTGCCACTACTGCACTTAGGATGGAGTGCTACATCATGTCCAGATCAAACAATTGACAGTGTATATCTGAAATGGTGACAAAAATATGCCAACTATCAATACTTGCCCCCAGGGGAGTGGAAGAGTAGCTTTGCTCAGAGAAGCTGGAAGAGCAAAGCCTATATACTTCATCGCTGCATGTTTTGACTGTTTTCTAGCAAGTCTTGTGTTCCAATATTTATAATCTCTCTCTTTATGCAAGCCTCTTATGTTTTATAATAAAAAGAGTACATAAATTTCAGTTACCATTGCAGAGTAAATTGTTGTATGTAATTAGTCATGTACAACATAAGGCGTAACTTGAAAAACAATTCGTGTTTATTTTTCCTCTGCTTAATCAATATTTTAAATATTTGTGGAAGCTATACACAGGCTTAGCAAGTCATCACCTCGGAAGTGAGAGGAAGAGAACAGACGACACAAATTCTGCAACGTACAGCAAATCATCTGCATAGGACAGGCTGCTGCTGGGGGAACTAAATTTTTTTGCACCATACAGAGATGAAGGATATAACACTGCTCCTGTGCCGTTCCACCTTATTCCGTTTCACCCCATGTTCCTCAGCCATACTGACTTTTTCTTCCTTCAACATTAGAATTTTCTTCCCTCCTCATGCATTTTCTTAACGCAGTTTAGTTGCAGTAATGCAGAGACAAGACAGTGGGGGGGATTTTTTTCCCCTGCAATCCTTGCCTGACTTTCCAGAGAGGGTGACAAACGCTTCGCCGTGTCTGTCTTCTCTCCCACATCATAGCTGTGGCTAACCGCAGTGGGATGAAAACTCCAGTAGCAACAGCACACATCTGAAATGCTACAAGAGTACTGTAAATACAGGAGGCCAGGATCACATCGCAGTTATGCCGTTTAATGACTTAAAACTACGCAGTTATCCCTGCGTTATCCCTGAGCTCAACTAGAGAAAATCTTATCAAAACTGAAGACTGGCATTTTTATAAAATTTGTCATAGGCTTAACCTTGAGAATAACAAATCATTAAGTGTGTGTGGGCTTAAGAATCAATTTATGTTCCAAGCAAAGGGTTTTTAAAATTAAGGTTGAAAAAAAAAAATTGATCTCGCCTGGCGTTGCACAGATTCTGTTGATGTATCAATCTTTTCAGGCATTTAAAAATAATATAGAGATGATAAAAGTAAATGTTCTATAACCAAAAAATCTCTTGGTAATAAAATTTCAAATTACAGCCCATGACAACACTTCTAAATTGAAGCCGTGATACAGAAGCTCTGATGGAGAAAATTGTACAAGTAACTTGCAGAGTAATTCGGAAAAGCAACAAAGAATGAAGGTGCTGCTGAGATGAACAGAAAACATAGCTGGAATGGTGTGCAGCATCCTTAAACGAATTTTAGACTGTTTTGCTGCCAATATCTTAAGCAGTGCTGCAGTCTTATATGGATTTCTTTGATAGCTTCCTTCTACCTATGAATAATCTCACTGCAGGAAAAAACCCCCGAAACTCCATCGCACACAGACAAACCCAAACCTCAGCTTAATTATCACACATGACTGGGCTCAGAGTGTGACAAACTGATCCAAATGCAGCAGTTTAATGGCCAGAAATGCACTTTCCTATCAGCTACTTCAGGAACTCGAGTATTTCCAGCAAAGGATTCATTCCTTCAAACTGCACTGACTCGGGGTGCTGCTGGTGAGTGGCCCAACACTTTGGATATAGCACCACAGTAGAAAAGCCAAACTGAGTAGAAGAGCTGGAACTTTGCTCACAGTGGCATAGAATGAACAGAAAACCCAACAGTTACCACCTCTGAGTGCCTCAGTTTCCCTACCATTATACTGGGAATGCAACATTAAACTATTTCATATAGGTTGTTGAGGTTTAAATAGTTTTTCTGACATCTTCTTTCAGCCTCCGGTGAAAGGAATTACAGCAGCGCAAAGTATCGTCATCATTTTGTTCGGGGAAACTAAAGCTCAGGAAAAACACTCTTTTTTTTTTTTTTAAATAACTCAGACCAAACATCCGTAACCACTTAAATGTGGCAGATCCACGAAGTGTGATTTGTACCAAAGCATCTGTGGTAAGAAGGTTACAGGTACGCTTTGTGAATAAATTTCAAAGGTCTGCAAAGTATAATTAGCTCTGAAGTTCTCCTACACATTAATAATTAGTAATAAAATCTTTATAAAGCCCTCCACAGAAAGATGTAAAGAGCTCTTCCAGAAGCATAAAAATATACACCAACCCCAACTCTCTCATAGCTGGTGTTATATATCTTAGGCTTCCTTCTGAAGATGGTTTCACCTCTCTCCAACAGTTAATTTGATCAATTTTTTCTCTCCCTTCCAATGCCTTTTCCATTCACATCACATAACTCAGGGTGAAGTCTTTAATCTTACATATATTTACATAAGAATTTAAAGACCATGGTTCAGATAGATTAGACAGTCTAGTGGTCCTTAAAACCGTTTATCTATGAATTCCCTGACCAATTCCAGCACCAACACAGCGAATTTCACAGTCCAGTTACACGTCAGAGAGAAGTTTCTTCCTACATTTTGAATTTGTCACCTTAGGATCCAGTTGATCGGGAGCTGAAGGACAGCAATATGACCAGCTTCTGCCAACACAGGCATCCAGAAGACAGATCTTGTCAAACAGACTTCATTTCAGTCTTTGACAAGATTATGGCTCTGTTTGATAATACATAATGGAGGATGATGGCATGTATATGTATTTTTAACAACTATTGACTTAGCACTTTGGCAAAAAAGTCTGGAACAACTATTAGCTGTGCAGACACGGCAGCAGAGGAAGTTGGGAGCAGTTTTATTGCAATGCGAGGGAATGGTTAAGTCTGATGCTGAAAGTATACACATGGTTTTGGTACCTACATTTTCAAAGGCAAATGAAGAACGGAGGGGATGCAAAGACACACAGTAATTAGGAAGCTATTTAAACTGGTAAATGGTAGGAAACTAGAGGAACCAAGGACCAACGGTTTGACGACAGACTAAATGGTTTATTAAAAAAAAAAAGAAACAAACTTTTTCCTAATTGATTAGTAAGAATATAAATGAAGAGAGATGAACTCTTGGCTTCTACGCTTTGAGATCTTCAAACCTGCCCAGGAAGATACGCTGAAGTCAAAACTGCTAAGTGGATGACACAGAGTCCTTTCCATCCTCAGTCTGGAGGCAGAGTGCTAACTGTACCCATGTCCTTGGACAATCAGACAAGGGAAACCACGTTCTCAATCTTCTTGCTCCATAACACCCTGTTACTTTCTCTATTCACCGTGTCACCACTTGTGTGGGGCACTCCCTTGCCGAGTTAAATGACTTTTGTCATCATGTTGGGGAAGGTTCAGACTGCAGAAAGGTAGCTAAGCAATCAAGTAGCCCACTCCCAACCACAAAACATGACTAAGAAATTCAGCTTAACATGACCTCTGCCCCCCTGCTCCCCACAAGCTGCTACCCCCCACACATGCTCACAAAAAGGCTGCAGATGGGAATGCTCTGCAGCTCTACAGCTCAGAGTAACCCAGCACATTCCTGATTTTTTTTTTTTAAAACTAAACCAAGCAACTGCCTTATTCTTTTTAACTTGAGATTTCCTCACTGTATGGATTTAATTTTTTATGCCTAACCATTAGCTGGATTCTATAAGGGAAAGGCACCGGCTGGTTACTTTGCTAACCACAAGTGTAAATTTGTTGTGTGAGAAAGAGAGAGACAGAGTCAGGCAGGGTGAACGTGAGTATGTATGAGCACCTGATGATTTTTTCTGACACCATTTCACATCATTAGTTGGAAGCTTGCTAGGCACTATACCCTCACATCTCTGTTCATGCTACCTATCTCGCTATTTTTTCAGTTTTTTCCTCTTTAGGACACACAATTTTGAATTTTTGAGCTGTTTAGCTGTTTCCTGGCAGAAGACGCTGGGGCAAAGATGGTTTGCATTTTTGCACATTTATTTTATGGGAGATTACACAGCTGATTAATAGTTCTCAGAATAAAAAATATCCCATGTTACCTCCATTCTTGTCCATTTATTACTTTTGATCTATTCGTGCCAAAACATCCTTACTAATGAAAATCATCAGAAAACTGTCTAATAAGGTAATTTAGAAGACAGTTCACATTGAGCATATGATCAAAAGACATTTAACTTGCTGTTTCTGCCTCCTCGCCCACAATAAACACATGGCTTACTGGCATTGCTACACTGCAAAATGGTTTTGAACATCGGGGAGAAGGGCTGATCAGCTCCAGACAGTTGCTGGACTCTAAGTAGACCCAGGAACAAAGGTCATGATAAACTAAATTATTGTTTTGGCTCCCAAATTGCCTCAATCTTCTCCAGACAAAGCATGACTGAAATGCATCTATCTGCGGATAGCATCTGGAGAACTCTAGATATGTTTTGATCAGAATCCGATTGGCTTCTTTCAAATGAAAATAATTTGAAGATGCCATGGAAATTTTTTTAAAACCAATCACACTCTAAACTTCGGCCTAATGTTTCCTTCTGCAGCACTGACCTCGTTTTTCTACAGTGTGAAAAAAAAATCAATATAATAATGGTACTGCAGTAAAATTTCAGCTTGCTCTTGGCTTACTTTAAATAACTTTATTGTCTCCTTTCCCTCTGTCTGCGTCTGCTGTATTTGGCACTTGCAGTTATTAAAATGAAACCAAGTTGAAAGAAAATGTTAAATATCATAAAAAGAAAACCAGCAGTGCTTCTGGCTCACTTTGCTAATGCTGTGGTCACCTTTACAACTTGCCAGGATTTTCTATTCCCCAGCTGTTCTACCTGAATTTGCATGCAGAAAGAAGCCCCAACTTTCTACTGAAATAACAACTTGCACTTTGCCAATTTAGCAGACCTGAATGTTCAAAAAAATAAAAAAAGGAAAAGTCACCCTCTTCCCTCTAATTATATATTAGAACAAAAAAGCTCAGTGCTTTACTAGTGATATTTCAGTTCTTTGTTGCTTAACATTTTCTTACTCCTTAGTGTGCATTTCTGCACAAATGAGAAAGTCTGGTTATAGCAGTCCCACTGCTACACTCCCATCTCCACTAAGAACCAGGCCTTGAGAACCTTATAAGAAAGTATCAACTAAAGGGAAGAAAAAACACCTTTCAGCCAAAATTACACCCTTTAATCACTTTCCACTCCCTCTGGGTGAAAACCACGTCCACTTGTCATCAACCAAAGCTCTGCCTTGGTCAATGGACAAGAAGAGCATTTGCAAAAGCGGGAACCACACGTTCTGGGGAGAGCAACAGCAAGCCCCAATGTTGGCAGTGCTGAAAAGAAAGAAGTATTTGCTCTGCTTGGGCCTCTTAGGAGCATGGGAGCCCTCAGTCCTGGAGCAAGAAAGACCTACTCTAGCATATGCACAACACACAAAAGAATAAAAAAGCCATGCCTGTACAAAACTTGTTTTCCTCCTCTTGGCTATACCATGAACACAGATTTTACAAAGGGACAAATGAAGCTCCATCTCTAACATCCCTTCAACACAGCAATCCCAGAAAAAAAATATAGAAAAAGAAAAAAAAAAAGCTGAATTCTTACTTTGGTAGTTGAAGCTGGAGATGAGTTGGCCACCAGGCTCGTGATCACATCGCTGTTGACGGTGGTGCAAGCAGCGGTGGCTGGGGTGGGGAGCCGGGAGGGGACGATGGGCAAGGGCAGCAGCCCCGGGCGGTTGTTGCTGTTGGTGCTGGCGGCGCTGCTGCAGTTGGTGCTGCCAACGTGGTTGCCGTTGGAGCTCCAATCCCGGCGATCCCACCCGGCCCGATAATCTCTTTCAAACCGGCTGTGGTGCCGTGACATCTCGATGGAGGGCAGCTTCTTCTCACAGGGAACCCGAAAGCTTGCCTGAAAGATTAAAATCAAAGGGATGTTAGGGGTGAGAGAGCAGCGCGGTGATTGTACTCTGTCATCACCAGGGCAAGTATCTGCCATGCCTTAGGAGAGGGCTGCTGTCCCCTTTGCCCAGCTAAACATCAGGAGGGTGAGAGGGTTCTTGCAGTAAAAATGTTAATCTAAAAGACGTATGAGAGAGTTTGGACAACTCTGAGCACGCACTGGAGAGACCAATCCCTCAGACCTGAGGAAGCACCATCTGCCCAAACTCTTCAGCAGAATAACAAGCAACGGCACACAAGTCCTGAAAAGCTGAGTTAGAAGAAATCATTCAAAGAGCAGGACGATGTTTCCAACAGCTCCATCTTGCAGTTTTCTCAGTAACCTGCAGATCATTTCTGTGGCTCTTTTCTGCACTTGATGTGGGATAAAATATTAAATCTAACAATCAGAGGTATAAAAATCTACCTGCTAAATCTATCCATTATTTCTCTATTTTCAAAGCCAAAAATTGCTTTATGCATGCTACTGCCCTCCCTTTTGCTAGATCTCCTCACTGGAAGCTCCTACGGGACGCCTGAGCTCCCCGCAGCAGTGCTGGTCTCCAGGGCAGGCCAACACGTCCTGTCTCCTCCTGTGCTTCTGGTTAGACTTAAAAAACACGTAATATACCCAAGATGACTCAATGACCAAATCGCTTTCTGTGAGCATCCCATCCTTATCATTACTTAGCTCCTTCATCTTTGTTATCCATAGATTTTATCTGCCAGGAGCAAGATGTTCAAACACAATGCTGAGAGTTGAGACTCCCAACATCTAATCCTAGTTCTGATAATTATATGTTACGTCGCCTAGAGCAGTTACTTAAGTCTTTCTGCCAAGGTCTCCCAACCTGCAGATTGGTGGCAATAATGTTATCTCTCCAGCAGTGTTCAGAGTATGTGAAAGTTTACAGCATTTGCAATTGAAGAACAGTATAACTAAATGCTAAATATATTTATTCCTTTAAATAAATAAACAGTATCTAGGTCACTGCAGCATCTGATTTATTTTATTTGCATCACACAATCCAGTAAGTTCTTTGTAATAATAACATCAGGTCAGTTGAAGCAATTTTGTTTAACAAATTCTTAGGAACAAAAATGGACAGCAAAAATATCTGCTTCTAATGGCTGAGGAGGGAGCTGGAACCAAAACTCACCCAGAAACTAAAAAGTAAGAAACTGCTTAAGTGGGATATGACCTAGAAAGGGTAAAAAACAGTGCACCTATCAGTTATTCACCCGGTAGAAATTTATAAAAAAGGAAAAAAAACCCAATTATTACGACTAATTTCCGGTTCACCTGGTTCACTAGAGAGCTACTAGCTTGAGATGAAGAAAGCTCTTCTTTGGTTAAAAAATCAGTAATATAAATGCATATTAAAAAAATACATATCCCTCCTACAACCATTATTCTCAACAAAAGGCTGAACCAAATCTCCTAAGAAGTTGTGTGTTGTCCCTCTGCAGGAGCAAGCACCTCCAGCAAGAGCGTATATTGGTGACCACACAGCATTGTTTTAGATGTTGACCACAAAATTAACATGCCTCTTAGCACTCCAAAGCCAGCTTTTTTATTTTTTGCTCCAGTAGGATCTGACGCAAGATTTGACTTGATGATTTGGATCATAGAATCACAGAATCACAGAATGTTGGGGGTTGGAAGGGACCTCCAGAGATCATCCAGTTCAACTCCCCTGGCAGAGCAGGATCCCCTAGGGCAGCCACACAGGAACGCGTCCAGGCGGGGGTTGAAGGAGACTCCACACCCTCTCCGGGCAGCCTGTGCCAGGGCTCTGTCACCCTCACAGTGAAAAAGTTTCTCCTCATGTTTTTGTGGAACTTCTGTGTTCTAAATTAAACCCATTTTTACTTGTTCTATTGCTGGGCAGCACTGACTGTCCCCTTCCTCTTAACACCCACCCCTCAGATATTTATATACATTATATACGTGTATAAAGTTGAGGATTCATTGATATTTACTTCAATTCTTCTTTCTTGTATTTTTGTGCCCATCTGATACTTCAATTCAGAAAGTTCATTTCACATTTTCTGGAGGACTACATGGGAATGACAGCCACACACAGAAAACAGCAAAAAACAGAGACACAAGTTATGTGAAAGAGGATGCAGTGAAAACAGAAACTTTTAGCAGAGGCAAAGAAAGCAAGTTCTTCCTCTAGTGGCAACTATCTCAGAACAAAATCTGTACCCAAAGAAGCATCTTTAAAGGTTAGAAATTCCACAAGTGTAAGCCCTCTTCTTTTCGTTTTCTCAACCTTTTGCAAAGCCAGGCAAAAAAAGGAGACTATGAACTGCAAGTTATGATTTCCAAATCCTTTGTTATTTGGTGCCTTTGGAGAAGTTTCTTCTTAAATCTGCCTGGTCTTCACCACTGTATGAAGCTCTCTTTTCTGACTGTTTGGATGGTGGCTGTCAAGCGAATGCTCTTCTCCTTCCGAGCTCGAGGATCTCCATTAGCTGTATTAGTGTACTTCTTGACAAGGCAACTAGAGAGAACCAAATCACATATCCCCCACCCACCCACACACTTGAGTATATCTGACATTTAATTCAGCGGAGAGCAGAGGCACACATGCACATAAGTCAATAGCTAGCAGTTTTTTGCCACCCGATCCAAGACACCATGCCCCCAGCAATTCTGCTATCAGATGAGACTGACAGGCAATTACGTCAATAACAAGCAGGAAAAAAGCCTGTGACTAAGCCACACATTAAGGAGTTTACTTAAAACCCACTACTCTCTTCACAAGCAAATTCACTTCTTTGACCAGCTACCATTTTCCATGATATTTCCTACAAAAATTCAAAACCAGGGCTAGACACCACTGTTTTTCTTTTCCCTATGCATTGCATTAAATATACGCTACTTGTTTCAACATGTCATTTTTGGCTGGGTACAAAGATATTTGACAGCAACAAGATGTGCAGAAAAACCGGAGGGGATAACTATCTAATAAATGACTATTCAACTGCTAGTGCTTGCTATTAGTTGTTTAAAATTAGAAACAATATAAAATGTTCTCATAAATAGCTGCCGGGTGAGGTAAGAAATGGTTTGTGAACAGGCTAGATAATTTTTAAATATATTTTTGGATCCAGAGTTTATGCTTTGTCTAGACTATTTTTGTCAAGGATCATAATCATAATCTAAATGCTTTGAACATATTTTGCACGCAGGAGAAAAACTTCTCCAACAAAGTGTGCCCCGCGTCAAGCACAATCATCACATTTCTCTGCAGAGAACTTGCCACAGAGCAGCATAAACCAGCTTGAGAAATGGCAGTGACGGAAGGCGGCCGAAACCACACACCAACAGCAAGGAGGGCAGCAGTCACTGTAACCACAGAATTGTTGAGGCTGGCAAAGACCTCTGAGACCTTCAAGTCCAGCCTATGACCCAACACCACCACAACAGCCAGACCACGGCACTAAGTGCCACATCCAGCCTCTCCAAAGGTGCGTTTCCACTTTCACCCTAGGCCAGTTGTTACCAGCTGCAAAATATTCAATTTTAGGCTAAAATTTTCCAGACAAGAATTCTTTCGGATGTTTATCTTGTTTTTTGATTCTTTTCTTTTTAAAAAAAGGAATGAACTAAACCCACCACCTTTCTGTTGGGGAGATAAGGAGAGGAGAAAGATCAATACCCAATACCTAGAAATACCAGTGTCGATAGCTACAATTAATTGATAATGCTTTCCCCTTTTAAGGGAGGTTTTTCTGAACATTCATCTGCATCTGTTTACATCCCTTTAAACAGCACTAAAGAAGAAAAAGATCTTTACTTTCTTTTCCAGACTTGGGGAACTCCCAGTGCTGTCTGCGCTGAAGTCACCACCCCAGCTAAGCCTTGGCTAATTATAGATCTACCAACCTCAGTTTTGGGGCCGATTTTTCAGCCAGCACGAAGCTCCCCACTGCCATGACGAGAAGTCAGTTCTCGAGCAGGTGTGTTTAAAGCTATCTCAGATACGTCTACCTCACATCAGAGCTATAAAACCACAATGTAGACATAGATGGCAATAGAAAAGAATGTAAGGTTTGCATGTCTCAGAATAGAAGTCCACGAGGAGGCATACAGCATGCTGTTGCTGCTGAAGATCGCTCTGTACAGCTAATTCAGCTGACATGCTATCTTGCGAAGGTGGTAAAGTCAACGAGACAGGCCTTCCCCCACTCTCTACTCAAGACGTAATCACTGGAGTAGCTGGGTGTCTTTAATCTCAACTAGAAAGGAAACGTGTGTTCCTGTTTGTCACAGAGAATCAAAGGATTTTATTGTGCAGCCAAAAGGAACAAAAACTCTCTTAGAGGGAAAAAAAAAAACATCCTACTAAAGAGAGAGCAAAGAGAAAGCCATAGTTGTTATTGGATGAACTGATAAATTCAAAGGAAAAAGGAGATCAAATTGGTATTAAGGGAGAGCTGTGGAAAAGGCTATAAGCTAAAGAAGAGAGACCGAGCAGCCAGAGGAAAATGAAAATCCCATGACAAATCTGAAATAAGATTCAGCGATATGGCAAAGCAGACAAAATGCCTATCTCAGTCCCCAAAGACTGCATCGCTGCGCACGTGGTGCAGAAATCGTGCCAAAACATCGACAGCCCTCTTGACTTCAGAGAAGAGTTATGCAAAACACTCTGGAGCCAGGCATGAGGATTACACATCGTGCCCGACCCTCTCCTCCATCACTTTCACAGCAAGATGGGCTTAGGAGGGTAGAACAGGGAAGAGCAACAGACTCATGTAACTGAATGTCCTTTCGGAGGAACGCGACAAGCGTATCTCCTAACCATCCAAGGCCATAATATGCAAGGCAGCAGGTGAGAAAGACCATAAAATTACTTTAAATCCATGAATCACTCTGGTGGGAAAGTAAAATGTGAGAGTACTCCTGCTAGATAAAATAAAAAAACGTTCCTATGATGAGGAGGTTTAGAAATGTCTCCTATAAACAGCTTGCTCAACAAGAATATCTGCGAAAGTTTTTCTGCCAAACGTGAGCGTCTTCGGGACTAAAATGTGGGGGCCCTAGAGAGATGACTGTATCAAGTCTCCAAATTTACCCAAAACACTTTGGCCATTTAGAAACCCTCCTACCTTCTCAGTTTAAAACAACCTTCCCCCTGGTACTCGTTTTTCACCACATGTCTTATGCAAGCTCATTTGTTCCTTGTCTCCACAGCTTCCACACACATACACAGAGGCAAGAAAAAGACCAGAGGCATTTGAGATAGCAGCATGCTAACCACAGGCCTCGTACCAGGTTCAAACAGATCATTGTTACAGATTTATTAAACTTAAGTGATTAACATTTCATTTTATGCTTGATACATTTAAACACAGCCCTTCTTCCCCCAAGCCCAAAGCACTCACTGTTCTGCAGAAAAAATATTTCCTACCCATGTTCCTCTAAATGACAGTCTGGATCGAGCCTTAGAGCAGCTTTTCCCCCGCTCTCCACGCTTACCTAGTCAGGGTCTCCTTAAAACGCCTGTCCTCACAGATATAAATACAAGGAAAACCAGGCTTTCAGCCAGTCTGAAGCTAGAGAATCAGATTTCTTAGACTATTAGTCAACTTCATTAAGTGACTTCAAAAATAAAGGTCAACCTTTTAATTTAAATTTTTTCCTGGGTAAGCATTTGTTTCTAAATTTACCTTTTAAATAATAACATTATAGAAATATGATAGGCAAGAGAGGTTGGAAGGCAGAGCAATGGAAGCAGATACGCAGTCATTAGGGAAATGGAAGAAAGGAAGGAAGAAAGAGTCTGGAACACTGAAATAAGCAGCTAAATAGCTTTATGTGTTTTCGGACTGGATGAATGGAAGCACAGATAAAATAGCCTATTAGAGAGCTTCAAAAGCAGTTAAGTGCATGAAAAGCCTAAGTATTTTATGAGATCTACACAAAAAAAATAGATGAGGAAGAAGACAGATTTGCTGTAATCAGATCTAGCATGAAGAACTGTAACTGATAAAGAAGACGATGTCTAAGTACCTAGGCTCGAATGATTTCAGTTATATGCTGCAGGGAAAACATTCCTGGATGTAGTTTTATCAGAGCACACAACACAGCAACCTCTTCCTGAGGGCCAGGACTGAAGACAATCTACGCATATGGCACCAAAATCACACTGAAATATATCAAGGTTGCCATAAATTCTCGATATAACTCAATAGTCAAGTCATATATGCACATACTATACACATGTAAATATGCCTTCAGGAAAATCATACAAATAAACGAGGGTGCCAGTAGACCGGGCAGCTTCAGGAGCTACTCTTCACTTCAGAAGCGTGACAAAATGTTTTATTTGAGCTGAACATTATTTATAACCTACAAACACTTTCTTAGACACATATGGAATCCCTGTCACAAGCCTACATGGATCTGACTAATCCATTTTCAGAATTTTTACTTAACTTCTTTTATTTCCATTTGGGTGACTTCACTGAAAGACTTCTTTGTTAGACAAAGGCAGGAGGAATCCAATCAAGAGATTCTGTAAAGCTGAACTACAAGCAGCTGTGTAGAAAGATAAGACCCAGAAATATTTGAGGGGCAAAGAAACAACTTTATTATCAAGCAAGGTCTACTTTTTAAAACCCTTGATTTAGTCTTGTAAACAGTCGTAAAGCTCTTGTAAAATCCAAGACAAGGCAGAGAGACTTGAGCTGCTTTGCTACAATCAGATCTTCAAAAAAAAGGAGAATGAAAAAAACCACAAATCCTAACCCTGTAAGTGATAAAGGAGCAGTAGATTTAAGAGATTATATAGGATTTAATTTTCAAAATATATGCTGGAGGAGGCAATGCTTTGGGACATCCAGAAAAAAATAATTCAGAGCAGCAACACAACGGTATCTTCTCAGGACAGAGTTCACTATGCAAGAAGCACAAGTGAGACTTCTGCTTCTCTGCCTCAAAATATTGTAGAAAAGTGTATGCCCTTATTATTTCTGACAATGGATATGGAAATCTTCTCTCCATATATAAAAAAATAAACTAGATTATCTCATTCTAAAAAAAAAGAAAAACAAAAACCAATTACAATGTTGACTGAAACCATACCTTACCAGTCTGGTTTCTTTCTGTCCAAGTTGGGAAAACATAATCTTCCTAAATAAGGGCTTATGGAAATATCTGCATGTGCATTCTGTGTTACTATGTGTCTTCGAAATTTATCTTCAATATGATCATTTCCCCCGTTTTGCCATTTGCTTTTTCTCAGATGCACCCATTGTCAACTACAGATTGATAGAAAATATTTCAAAATATACTGGTTTGGGATACGTATCTGGAGAAAATTCCTATCTCCTTTCCTCTTTCTTCAGGATTTTATTGGAAAGATCTCCGCCTTAATCTAGTTCTCCCCCTTGGCTCGTTGCCCCAAAAAAGCTCAGAGAAGAACTCAGCCCTCAGCACCCTCCATTTCCCAAAATTAATTCTAGCTGCCATTTGCTGCAGATTCTGGGGCTTTTCAAAGTCCTTCTGCAGCAACACAACTGGAATTTTGCACAGCAGTTTTCTAAACCGAAAACCAACAGGAATTTTCACAAAGGTATAATAACTTTCTGAGATGTCTCTACAGGGTCCCGGGTAGCCAGCACCGCCTGGAACCCAGCCTTGTTAAAAATGAGGTGAGAGAAAAACATAACGTTCCCCTGTAACACCCCTGCTTGCAAAACGCTGCCCAAAACATTGGCTTCCCTAATTAAATTATCTCATTAGCATGAAAAGCAAACAAAAGGAAACCAAATGCCAAAAGCTTCTACATTAAAGGCCAGTTTGCACGGGTTTGTGGAGAAGGACTCACCCGGCAGAGCCGGTGGCCAGCGTGGGGACTGGCTGAATGTCAACTGGTGGCCCGGCTCCAAAGGTGGCCGCCGGGGAGAGGCTGAGGAGGGAAGACAGGGACATGACCAGATTTCTTCTGGGGAAATGGACCATCTTCTCAAAATGCATTAAGTGGTTGCCAGCACCTGACATACCTAATCTTGCCTAAGACTTCATAGTTAATAAAGCAGAAATGTAGAATAAGCTACTGTCAGTGTTGCCAAATGTCAGAAATTAAATCTTGCAAAATTTAATTAACAGGATCTTGGCTCTTTTGGGGCTGGCTTCTTGCGAAGGAGGGGGAGGAGGGAAAGGAGGGGGCTAGGTCTACAAATTAGATTTGGAAAAGGCACGAGAAATTTCCTTTAATTTACTGACATTCTCAATTTTCCAGCCCTTGGGGAAGAGTTATCAGTCAAAAATATCCAAGGAGAAATCTGCCTGCCAAGGAAAGAGTTAAATGCAGCACATTTTTACGGATCAACCATAGTGCTACAAAAGTGTATAATAAAGAAACTGTACTTCAAATTTCCCTCTTAGAAGATATTTTTTGGTCATACCACCTTTGTCATTGTTCACATTTAAAAGGCTTCAGCTAGCGCCAGGGGAAGTAATTTTTCTCCTCCAGGACTGACGACCTCTGACCACACAGAGTTTTCTGACACACATTTTGTTAACAGGAGACATATATCACTCCCCTAAATCAAGACCACATATACACTTAGAGCATGAAACAGTCACAAGGCATCTGATATATAAAAAGAGCTTATTAGATGCAAAATACCTCAGGAAAAAAAAAAAGAAACATTACATCTACCAAACATTAGACTAGCACAGTCCATGTCAACATGCATCTAATAACCTCTGAGATTTTAACATGATATGCTTCATACTGAGTTAGGAGAGTGTGGTTATCCCAATCCTGCAGTAAGAAACTGAATTTCCAGACACTATGCAAGGTCCCAGTACTGAGGGGAATAACTACAGTTTTTCCAATTTCTCGTGCCCTGAATGTGGGACTGTCGCTAACCCCCACTCAAACATCCTCAAAAGCTACCTCAATCTTCTTCTAAGGAGCCACACATATTCTTGGTACCCTTTTGGAGGTCATGAAGGAGAGGGGAGCTTCTCTGCAGACTTCCACAAGACATTTATTTGCTTCACGGCACCGGCACCACTAGTACTAGTACATTAGTACCAGGTGCCCTGTTTCTCATCTGAAAATACTGGACTTCTAGCACATTCAGCAGACACTAAGGGCTTTCAAATCCAAAAGGTGACATCCTGGAGCAGGTTATAGAGTCATAGAATGGCCTAGGTTGGAAGGGACCTTGGAGATCATTTAATCCAACCTCCCTGTCATGGGCAGGGACGCCAACTCTTGACGAGACCAGGCAACACGCAGGGATCGAGCGTGAATCGAACCTGTGACCGCTGTGTTGTCATTGTTTCTCAGCACTGCACTCAACCCACTGAGCTAACTGGCCCCCTAAGTCGCTGAAGTTGGCCAGAGCCCATCATCACCTCTTGTGGCCTCACCATGGTTCATAAAATGGATTGATTTTATTTTCAGTTGGTTCAATAAATTAAGTATCACTTACATCCACTTGCTATTTTTGGTTTGTTTTGAAAGGTGATGCTTCAAGAATTAGACGGACAGTGCCGCCATCCTAATGAATTAATACGACACCCAGGATCAAAGGCAACTGCTTCTGAGCTTGCTCCTCTGCATCTTAGGAGCGATTCCTGTTAACACGTCTCCCTCCACCCTTTCTTGCTTCTCACTTACAATTGCCACTAGCAACTCGTGTTTTATCTTTTCAACTGCTGGATGAAGATTGTTTGCTGAATGCAGTAAATCAGCAACCTGGGCCAGAGGTCTGAAGCTTTTAATTAGCTGCTTTAGAAACAACATGATCAAATAAGAATCAGCTCATTTCTCAAAAGCATGAACCACTCACTATATCCCTCTCAAGATATGTTAGGTGATATAGAACCTTTAAAAATTACAAGAGAGAAATCGAATGATGTTTTGCAAGCACCTGCTTAAATGTGGATTTAAGAATACCAAGGATCTAGCTAAGAATGTAACTTTGAAACTCCTGGATTTGCAAGCACTGGCCAAAATGTTTGCATTTTATCCTGAATAGCAATCATTCATTTTCGTTCAACCAAAGCTGTCAAAAACTCTATATGCAGTCTTGTAGCAAGTTTCATATATACATGCCAAATGCCTGTATAGGAAACATCTGGCCTCACTTCTGTTCCATGGATTTGCCAAAGCATAAGTCCATCCGTTGTTTTTTCCTACGACTTTTTTTTTTTTTTTCTCTGCTTTGCTTCAGGTCGTTTTTCTTAAAATGAAATCATTAAAACAGGCACAAAGAGCAGAGGAAGGAGGAGTAGGAAGAGCTGAGCATCTGAGTAATCTTCCAGTGGGACTAATTTTACTAAGTATTTGTGCTATTGCTACCAGTCAATCACCACAAGCATTATTGAGAAGCTAAACAAAAAAATAAAATTAAATTAAACTGTGTTTAGCAAAGAATATTGGCATAGAAAGAAGAAAAGACACATATGCTCTTCTATAAGCTAGAAGTTCAGTTTACCCAAATGTCCTCAGTATCAATATAAAATGTATTAACGTGAAAAAATAACTTGCTGTTCCCTTATTTTGCATTCATTTTACATCCATACTTCTCCAAGGCAGCAGATCAGAATGGTGCATTGCCTTCCCCTCGGGCCAAGTGTAATAAACAGGCAGGTGTAATATAAGGCTGCCGTGTCTCAGCTCTCCTCCCAAACAATTGATCTTCCAGGCCTACGGTGTAATTCAGCCTTGGTAGTTCCCCCTTCACATGCTTCATTCCTGATCGGTCAATTATTTCAAATCAAGCAGAATTAAAGTGTTATTTTTTGCGAGGGGGGATGATATTCACCGGTGACCAAAGTGAAACTAATAAACTAATTTCCCTTTACTGCCTTGGGCAAACCAGAAACATTTGACTCTACGAAAGAAAGACTGCAGCTGTTTCATCAGCCTGATGCCCAAACGTGCTTGCAATTTACTACCTTTCAATTCAATTTTTGTTCAGAGGACGATTTTGGAAACAGAACACAACAAAAAGAAAGCAGTAAAAAAGGAAGCAGCGAGGGTATATGACTCTGTACGCCAGAGCTGTTCAGCGTGAGCCTCCCGAGAGGAGGGGAATAACAGTCTCCTGTTCTTTGAAACAGAGCGTATTCCTCCTGCCAGTAGCAAATCTATCCAGTAGATGTCAACACCAGCAAAAAATATGTGTAAAGCCAACCTTAACAGCAACAGTAGTCACTTCAATTTACGGGAGAGCATCAGAGGATAGTTTAATACCTGGAAGCATCACAAACTTATTTGCTACTGTCCCATCCCTGAGTCTTACAGAACAGATGTGGCCTGGCCCATCTGTCAACAAACATATGTAGAGCAAAAAAATTTATTTTTTTGCTTTTAGAATAATTTTGTCTGGTTTGCTGAAAAACGGAAAAATTGCTCATGAGCATGTGATTACTTTCAGATTAGATCAGAGGAAATTTTTCAGAGGAGCACGGAGGAGGGAGGGCAAAATACTATGCAATGCAAAGCAACTACTACCAGCAAAATCTTCATAGTTACTAAGTATAACCTGAAGAGCTCCGCTCCTTTCTGATCTTTCACTGCATGGTTAAGCAATGCAATGATTTCACGGATTTCGCTCCTTCCTCAAGTAGCTTCTCAGCCTACAACAGTGACCCACGCCGACTCCAGGTCAACAGATACTTGTTGTTCCTGTAAGGCTTTTTTCTTTTTTTGCAATACACCAAGGACAGTCTGTTGCAAGCCTTTAGTGTCATTATCATTCAAAAGACTGAATTAGCTGACAAGTTTTAACCATGCAAAAAAACAAGGCCATTGCTGTTGACACTTTTAAATCTACTATTAAGATCTGACTGTTTGAACAGCTTGTGTGTAGAATCTGAAGTACAGATTTCTGTTTCCTTTTTGTTTATTTTTAGATAAACCTTGTGTTTCTACTCTGCAATGTTTGCATTTCACTGCTGAGCATGCAGTAATCGCATACGTTATACGCATTGCTTAGAGACACTTTGCATCACAGCCCATCAGGTTTTTTTGGATATATGAAAAGAGAAGAAAAACAACAGATCATTTTCCTGATTGATTAATCTTTCTTCACATTGCCATTTCCCCGTAAACATGAGAAAAAACCAAAAGTATGTTGTGACATCTAATGGCGAGACATCGAAGCAAATTATTTTATTATGCCACAAAACTTACTAAGGAGTTTGTTTTCACAGAGATCTAAAACACGGCAAAGAGAGAGAAACGGATGTAGCACCGAGACACCACTTTGAGCAGGGTTATGCTCACATGCCCACCTTACAGCTCGTACGAGAAGCACACATCCCGCATAACAGCAACGATGGAGTTACAGCTTATCTAATCAGAAATTCAGGCTCTTTGAGACAGCGAAAACAGTGGTCTAAAGCTGAGACTGTGAATTACCATCATTTAAGCAATTCCTAGGCATCAACAGAAGCGAGAACTGGAAGATCAGGCAAAGGTACTGCGCTACCAGTAAATAATCCTAGCGGGTGATGGCACGTGACAGAATAAAGTCACAGCTCCGAACACTGGGGAAAAGCATCGAACGCTGCATTGTTTCCCCGTACTACGCCAGGTGCCAGCAGCACCCCCCGCTTCAGGAAGCCACGTTCTGCTCCGCAGCTCTGGGTGCAGGCACATACTCCCCGAGACGGAGCCATAAATAGTTTGGAGATAAGCCGCATATCTTACGAGGCACACCGGAGTTTTCACGGCCTTGTAGGAGCAAGTCTTTTAATTACCGTCAACATTTTCTTTGAATCCCCGTCTCAAAGAAGCAGTGGAAACTTTTGATTTGCTGTGACACCTTGATTGCCGCGTGGATGAGTCACTGCACCATTCCTGAGAGTCTTAGGAATTTATAGATTTTTAAGGCCAAAAAGCACGGGAAGCTGTTACGACTACTCTGCTCTGACTGTGAACAGCAGAGCCCTCCCGCCTCATCCAGCACCCTGCCCTTCCCACAGAAAAGGGAACTCAGTAAGTCACACAGAATCACAGACTCACGGAACGTCAGAACGTCAGAGGTTGGAAGGGACCTCAAAAGATCATCCAGTCCAGCCCCCCTGCCAGAGCAGGATCACCTGCAGTAGGTCACACAGGAACATGTCCAGGCGAGTTTTGAATGTCTCCAGAGAAGGAGACTCCACAACCTCCCTGGGCAGCCTGTGCCAGGGCTCTGGCACCCTCACAGTAAAGAAGTTTTTCCTAATATTTTTGTGGAACCTCCTGTGCTCCAGCTTGTACCCATTGCCCCTTGTCTTGTCATTGGACATCACTGAGAAGAGCCTGGCTCCGTCCTCCTGACGCTCCGCCTTGACATATTTATAAACATTAACAAGGTCACCCCTCAGCCTCCTCTTCTCCAAGCTAAAGACACTCAGCTCCTTCAGCCTTTCCTCACCAGGGAGATGTTCCACTCCCTCCATCATCTCTGTGGCTGCACTGGACTCTCTCCAGCAGTTCCCTGTCTCTCTTGAGCTGAGGGGCCCAGAATTGGACACAAGATTCCAGATGTGGCCTCCATGCTGGAGCAGGGAAGAAGCACGAGGAGGAAGGAGCAGCAGGGAAGGGCTGTTACAGATTGACCACAGCTCCCATTCCCCAGCGTCCCATTGCGGATGAGTGGGGGATGGAAGAGTTGGGAATGAAGGAGTCAAGTTGAGCCTGGGAAGGCTAGGGGAAGTTGTTTTAACTTTTCATTTTATTTCTTACCATCCAACTCTATTTTAATTAGCAGTAAACTAATTTCCCTCAGTTCAAGTTTTGCCCATGATAGTACTTGGTAAGAGATCTCCCTGTCCTTGTCTTGACACCTGAGCTTTTTCATCGTATTTTCTGTCCTTGTCCTGTTGAGGAGGGGGATTGAGAGAGTGGCTGGGTGGGAGTTTGGATGTTGGCCACGGCCAACCCACCACAGTGAACAAAGTCCTGCAGTAAAAAGGAACTGTTCTTTTTGTTTGTTTGTTTGTTTCTTCCAGAATCTCCCAAGGCAGTTCACACACTCATTCTCTGTAGTAGTAGTGAGGAGGGCCAGGAAGGACTGAGTATTTCTGTACCTGCAGTATTTTAGTCTACTTATGAAAGACACCATGGGAAAGACTTCCTAGATTATTACGAAGGCTGGAGTTTTGCTTTATGACTTGCTTTGAAGATGTGTGCTTTTTTTCCAAGTGTCTTACCAAATTTTGCTCTGTGCATTGTATCATTATATTTTCATGAATAATTTCCAAGCTGGCGTACATGTATGAACTGCTTGGAATGATCTTCACAGATGGAGTGCTCTTCCAATTACTTTCCTGAATAAAGTACATATCCATTGTATTTCCTTCATCATCTAGGTAAGTAGTAAAATTCACTGAGGATGGATTAGACATACATATCGAAATAATGCCTGTCTAATTCACATAATGGCCACATTACATACTGTGTAACTGTGGCCAGGCTAAACAGAGCAATTTGTTTAGAGGTTTTCTTTCTTTTGTTCTTTATTAGCAGAAAAGTCCAACTTGGTCTATTTACTGAATTCTGTCATTTTCCAAAGGTTATTTTCAATGGTTGCCAATTCCTAAAGACTCTTTCTACCAGTTCTTTAGAGACACACTCTCCAATGCATTTCATTCAACATTCTTAATACACAATTTTGCAAGATGCCCTTTCTTCTCCTGCTTCAGTCTTCATCCCCAAAGTTACAGTTCCTAGCACAATTTTCCCACACAAGGTTATCCAGTTCCTAGTATTTTAACACACTGATAAGCATTTATGTGGCACTCTTTGTCTTCAAAGCACTTTACAAACATTAAATATTTAACGCTCATGGCATCCTTCTTACTCTCAACCCCATTTTACAGGTAGGGAAACAGACTCCCAGGTTAAGTGATTTTGTTTCAAGTCACATCACAAGTTACTGACAGATGTGAGACCAGAATATATGAGCTCAGATTTTCAGTTCCGTCCTCAAAACTCAACCAGCCTTGTTCTTTCACTTAAATAATAAAAAAAAATAATGAAAAATACTTGATCTTGTTCAGGGAGAATTTATCTCTCTCTTTGGAGGTTCTAAATGCAACCCAGAAAAACACAGCAGAAGCCCCACAAAATGACCCAGGAGAGTCATCAGCTACCAGCTTTGCAATCCATATCCTCCCTTTCCAGTGTTCTAGAGGAAAACCCAGAAATATGTTATCAGAAAAGGGGACGGTATGTTTTCAAGCATTTATAGACAATTTATAGACACTCACATATACATTCTCAACCACTACCTCAACCGAGAACAGAGACCTCCCAGCCGGAGAAGGATTTGCAATTTAAAAACTGAAGTACATTTCAAAATGGCATCACTAAAGCGCTTTAGTATTTGATAAGAAGATTACAGTATATTCAACTGCACACAGCAAAAGCTTTTTAAAATAAAGCACAGGAATAGTGAAGCCAGGCAGTTGCAAGAAGATAACAAGAAGCTAATCGGCCAGTGGAAAAGGTGTGCCTCGCTGCAGAGCACGTTCAGGAGCCAGTCAGGTTTCCAAACTCAGACCACAAGTGTGGGGTTTTTTTTTAGCTTTAACATTTTTCATAATCCAAGCAGGAGGTCTAAACACAGGCTGTATGCAACATTAACTGCATTTCTCTTCAAGAGGCTTCTATGGGAACAAATGCTCAGTGTCAGGCTGGTACTATACGTCCATTTAATTGAGCTGAGAGAACTCTTCTGCCCCTAAAGAAAGCTCATCTCTTCTCTCCATGGATGCGACTAAAGAGCTAGCAGATAATAGCTGGCCCTCACTCATTATTTATACAACCACCTAATTATCGCCCAGAGACTCCCTGTTTTGTAGAAGTTTCTTTTTGGAAACATCATCTGCTGGCTGAATGGAAAGCCAAATCAGCCCTGGATACCGTGACAGCGAGTGTCAGATCCACTGACAGTCAACACTAGGGCATTCTTTGTTGGAACTAGATTATCTTTAAGGTCCCTTCCAGCCCAAACCATTCTAAGATTCTACAACGTGCAGGACACGGCAGGGGAGCCTGCAGTACCACCCACGTGAGAGATGTGCTCCCAGCATCCCACTTGGGTCTGCTTAAGATTTCTCTTTGGAAATGCACACACACAGTCAACCGTACAAAAACACACTTAAGAGTTTAAGAGAAATGCGGTACGGGTAGGAGCCAAAGATAAACAGAAAACATATCTGCATATTGCATAATTTTGTTCTCTCTGCCACTGGCTTCTGTCTTACTGTTTATAGTGCTCCAGTGCCACCATACTTAGACATCCTTGATACCAATTTAACTGTGACAAAATCTTCTGAGGTCAAGAACTGACAAACTGGGGATAGAGAGAATCCAGACCAAAGACAGAAGAAGCCCTCAGGTAGGGAGGGCAGAGCGCAGACACTATATCCAGTTTAAACACGAACAAATCCCCTTAAGGCTTACGTAACTCAAGAGTCTGTAGGAAATCACATTTTTGCTAATAACGCTATTTAGGTGCCCAACATCCTGCCGTTGTATAAGCCAAAGGGAACATCATTTGGGCATTTATCACTGCAGGAACATCGAAAAATTCTAAATGAGGCAATCACTGCCCAAATCCCATGGTGTCATGTCATGAGTTCCTCCAAAGCACACTGATTCTCCACATCGAGCACCGAGGGGAGGTAATGCAGTGCGACTCGTCCTACTGAGGGATCTGGTTTCCAGATTTGGCTCCCTATATAAACCAAACACAGGACATTAACAAAATCTGCTGGGCTCAGAGGTTTCCATGCCAGGAGCTGGATGCTGACGCACCTGGCATGGCTACATTCAGCATAGGATTGGGGCTCGAGCTCTCTGTTAGGTGGCACTGTCTGTTTTTTAACTCCAGCTTTAGACTGAAGGCAAGGAGCGGGTATAATCCTCTGCTCTCGTGAGATGTTCTCTGTGGCTCTGGGCGCAGCTCAACAGAGCACTGGAGCTCACTGGAGAGAGATAAGAAAAACAATCAAGGATGTTCCAAATTAGCACCATGCCCCCCCCCCGACTCTGTGAACAGAGCTTTTTGGGCAGACTCAGCCAAACTCCATGTCTCAGCCAAAGCCCGTGAGGAAGGACACTGGTGCTTCTGCTGCCACCATTCTTTGGGACCGAAGCCACTGCAGTTTAGCAAGTATGCCAGTCCCTTCCTCAGGCACCCGTATGCTCAGCTACTGGACAAAGTACGGGCTTCTGCCTTCCTGGTCTGATGGAGGCTTCCCCCTCCCCACATTTCATTTTGAAGATTATAGGATTTACACATATACTGGCAAAATATTTTGTGGCCCTGCCACAGAACTGCAGAGTAGAGGAAACACACGTGTATTATGAAAGCTATGTCATTATAATATGTAGCTTTTCTGTCATAAATTACTTTGATCAGCTAAAGTACAGGTTACAATAAAGTCTACACAAGTCATGGTGTGTCAGTAATGTGCACGTGGAAGGGTAAAGAAACAACAATTTCCCCATGGATTTTAATACACTTAGCAAAACGGCCAAGATTAAATTCCTTGGGGAGAGCGAGCCCAACCCTATTCATGAAGTCACTGTGGTTTTTTTAAAATGAGAAGTAAAACCGTGCAGTTGTCACAACTATTCAAATAACGAAAACATACTGAATTAAACTGTTACTGTCTCTTGAAACACTGGTTCGCTGATGCAGTCAAGAAAACTCAACTACCTTACTTGTTTGCCACGGAAGCTATTCAAAGGTATCGTGCCCATCCCTCTGCCTTTCTACTGTTACAAGAGCCAAGGGCTCTTGCCCTGACAGCAGTGGGGCCTCAGGGGGATGGGAAAAGCTTCAGGAAAGCTCAGGTTGGCTTTGAGGAGGGTAAGGAGGGAGAAAAGGTAACAACAGAGCACCTTCAGACGCAGCTCACAGCTGGGACTCTGTGGCATGGAGGAAGTCCCCCTACAGCCTTTCCCAGTTTTCTCCCCTGGTGCTGATCATTCTTTCAGTCACCATTTTTCCTCTATCCTTACCACGTCTTCATTTTACTCAGCACCTCCCCTTCCACTATGTGCCCCTGTTCAGGTCCATTTCCCTTGTTGCTTTGTGTCACACTCAGAATTTATCCAAGACCTTCCCCTGCCCCCAAACAAGACTGACCCAAACAGGCAGTTTGCAAAACTTAAGTTTTCTTTACTTGGCTGTTCTTATCTTTTTGACCTTTCTTTCTCCGCCTTAAAATCCCCAGATGAAACCACTGGGTGAACAAGAGTGCCCTGATGTATCAAGAGTTTGGCAAGCTGAGACCATTAAAAAGAAACAAAGGACTCTTATCCTATTCTCAGATGTAGAGAAGAGGAAAAAAGGTGAAGAAGCAGGTAGAAATTTAGTGGTGATGAAATGGAAATGACAAGCTTATAATTTATTAAGCTTCTCAGCATAGTTTCAACCAAAAGCTAAGGCCAAAAAAAAAGCAGCAAGCTCTCTCCCAAACAAGGTATTCAGCAGAAACCTTTGGGGGACCCAACAACACCTTTCCCAATTCAGCTATCTATTGCTAATGCCTCAAAGGAAACTTTAGTTTTGGACAATTCATTTTATTAGCTCAGAAAGCAAAATTTCAGTGGCCAGCAGGAAAACCTGCCAATCAACTGACCATTTCTATTGGTGGTGGAATCCATGGAGTTAAACCCCACAATGCAGTTTCTTCCAGGAGCATCCCTGTCACGTCGCAGCACTTAGGTGCAAAACTTGGACCAAAAATGCCGATTATGATTTTGTAAATAAAAGCAAAGTATTTGCTCTCAGTAGAATCATTTTAAGGATGGCATACATTAATTTCTTCTTTTCTGCACTGCCTCTGCATACCCGCTGCTGGCAACGCGACAACATATAAGCACTGAATGTTGTGCTTAGTAGCTTAAGAGCTCCACGACAGATTGCCATTTTGCTCATTCTTCCCGGGCAAAAATGTGTTTTCCCTGGAAAGAAATAAATAAGTCCCCTCCTCTGAAAACAAATACACCCCCTTTTCCCTCCCTGCAGTCATGTTCAGATTTTGATAAGAACTGCAATGGCACCACCCTCGGAGGAGGCAAAGGAGGGAACGGCTCCTCAGGAGGTTTTTATTCCAGCCAGAAAGACTCTCCCTGAGACAGCATTTTGCCAACTCATGGAGAGTTTGGAAAATGAAGGTAAAAGCCTCCCCTTTGCCTGAATTCAATGGGAAGGCAGCACGGCGCACGGAGCACCAGGGCAATTTGCTTTTAGCAGGCTATTTTGCTAAGTAGGTGGGCTGCGCTCAGAGCTGATTCGAGGTTGACGTTTTCTTCCTTAGGTATGAGGTGCTGCGACACAGCTCGGACTATTCTTCCCTCCCTGCGTCGGTGTTTACTGTGGCTGTTCATTTTTTACTGTTGGCAAGGGAGATGTTTAATAAAGCAGGCCATTTCCTAGTTACGAACATGGTATATCATCTTTTGGTGTATGTACACATATGGTACGAAATAGAACACTGTTAAAAGTCAAAGCAACTCCTGCCAGAAATGTTTGATGGCAGCATCGTAGCAAGAGCATTGGGGCGCGACGCAGTTCTCTGTTTTCCAGTATCGGGGCAGGGGGGAAAGGGGAGAGACACCGTGGTGAAGTTGAAAGGGGATGGTAAGAGTGAAGAAAAAGGAGCAATATCCAGATTTCAAAATTCCCCATTCCCAGTTCAAGGTCTAAGCTTTGTTTTGGCTGGTGATGCCTTATAAATGGAGCCAAAGAGGTTCTTGATCCAGCTTTTTATCTCCTAGAGTGCTAAGCTACAGGAATGTTTGCATCTAGGGTCTGCTTTAGTCCCATCTCTAATTAAGGCAGTTTATTTTTTCAAACACGCTACCTGAGACCGGCATATGTTGCTTCAGGTCATGCAGCCATGCTTCAAACTGCTTTCTAATATACCTAATAGTGCCACAGTGATATGTGAGGCTTATTACTGTTACAGAAGCAGTAGGGTCATGGTATTCTCAGCAAAATACTTCTGTAATGGAGTGGATTAATTTAATGAATGCCATTTACTGCAGCAGAAGTGACAATGATTTGATGTTTTGTTACAATTAAGACTCATTAGCCAGTGACTTTTTTCTTAGTTGTCTGACACCATAATAGATATAACACATATCAGATACAAAAGTTCTGAACTTCTTTCTAGTCATTTTTAATAAACATGAAGGAAGTGAGAATGAAAGTCTCAGCACTGAGCTGCTTAAAAGTGGCCTGTTTAAGGCATGTCACATACCTCTCCCTGCACAAACACCAGGAAGAATGCAAAACTGCAGGCAGCTTCTAGGAAATCCCTGGCTGATACCTGGCATTGAAGCTTTCCACCAAAAAACTGGAAATTTAATCCAAAACATGCCATCACCTGGCTAAAATGCAAAAATAAAAAGGCTTTTGCAGGCAGAGACAGGTCTTGATGCTTTGCTTTGAACGAGAGCTTCGCTAAGATGGGAATCCCTGCATCCTAGAACCTGCTTACGGTAGGACTGATGGAAAACTCAAACCCTTAAAAGCTTAGGAACGATCCCTTCTTTCCCAACCGGCATTAGAATACTGAGGGGTGAACCCCACACGCTTCTACCAGCGCAGACCTGTTTGTTCCTCAGGAACACAGCAACTCGTCTGCTTTTCAAGATCTGCAAGAGCAGCACGCTGAATGCTCAGGAATGAGAGAAAATCCCCCACTAAATAAAAAATACATCCCTAAGTAAAAACACGATTGGTCAGATCAATGTCACTAGGCGCCAGGTTAAGTTCTCAGACTACAAGAAGTCAAAAGAAAATAACATTTTTGGGAATACAGCATTCCCCAGCAGTGTTAGGGACACAAGATCACGCTCAGCTGTACAACCTGCAAACACACCTTAGCAAAGTGAAGCTACCAAACTGATTTAATTATCCAGGTCAATAGCATTTAAAATCTGTATCGCACAAACGGTATATATATACACACACGTATATAAAAACACCCCACCACTCCACAAATATCCCCAGAAAGACTCCCAAATTTGAAAAATTCATTTAAGAAATAAGCTTATTAATTGAAGGAGAAAAATAACTCAAGCATACGAATTATGAGCTATTTCTTTAATACTTGGCAATGACATTTTTTTTTAAAAAAATGTTTTCTTAGCCACTGGTACTTTGTCTTTAATCAAAAAAGGAAACCTAAAATTTCTAGCTTTTATTTAAACCTAACTCATAATCTGGCCATGCTAGGTCCTGTATAGAAAATCATTTTGGAATATAAGGTTTTAAGTGAAAACTCAGCAACAGCAAAATGAACATCCCAAAAGACAAGTGCAAAAGAAATGTGAAAAGTGACTGGTTTGCATTTGAAAACTAGAATAAGAACACCTCCACACACACACGCCAAATACAAACACAGGGAAATAAAGAAAAAAAATCAATACCATATCTTACTATTCTTGTGCAAATTCAGCATCACTCACTTCCATTCTGCCTGGGACGGACATTTGCCAAGACAGACATAAAACCACACTGTACTGTCAAAATTTCCAGCTGACACTGCCGACGTCTTGCTCAAGCCATGGCAGCCTTAAGGAGTAAGAACAGAGCAAAAAATAGGACAGATGGAAGAGGCGGCTCAGCAGGCAGGACTGGAAGCCCAAGACGCAGACTTCTGATGGCAAACTTCTGATGGCAAAAAGCATCCTGGGGGGAATTCTTTGAAGCTCTCCCCACCCTTAGGCTTCTCCAGCTCTTCTGAGCACATCTTCCGTATGAAAGACTCCTTAAAACTGCTCAAAGAACGTGGTATTCAGACACCACTGACTTCAACCTGAGAATGAGTCATCCATGCAAATTCCCAATTTACTCCCCCCTATATGCAATCGCTGTTAACTCTCCCAAGCAGATGCAAACCTGAGCAGTAATGTGCTAATGAACAGAATACAAAATCTGGTTTTCCCTTCTATTGTTGAGTGAGGATAAAAATCACACACTCCTGCTCCCCTCTCCCATGCCAGAAGAGTTATAACCCCATGAAAATCACTTCAGTTAAAGATAAGCTGGGAGCTTCAACTTTATATTCATTTTTATCAAATCCTTGAAACTGCTTCATGGAGTTTATTTTAATAGGTGTTTCTACTAACAATAATACGCCCCTCCCTTATCTCTACTGAAGAAGAGGAAAAAAGCAGATTGCATCATAAATCTTAGTCATACCAGGTAATAATCTTCAAAATCATCCTTTTAATGCGGATGGCACCTGTTAAGTCAAAGCACTTTTTTCTCCTGCCAGTTTAGGAATACAGCCTCATCCCAGCTCCCGTTATGGAAACGGAAGGTTTTCAACAAACTGCACTAGCAGCTGCAGGATCATAACTTCCTTCAAGGGTCTCTGAAGCCGAGCTGTAAGCATGGCATCCCTTATCTATAGCTAGCGAAAGGGAAATAAAATCTCTAAAATGCTATGCTTAACCCCCTGGCACCTCACTGCTGGGCTTTGCCCCTGGCTTTTTCTAATAAAAGAGTTTCAAGTGTCAGCTGCAATGCAATTTTGTTTATTAAAAGTAGAAGAGTTATAGCAATGATTATGTCAAACCTGAACTACAAAAGGGACCACATATTTGCAATCTTTTTACATAAGGCACACTGATGAATATAATTTATTTCACAATTGCCTATGATATGCCATGCAATGTACCTGTATATATGTTTAAAACAATTTTATTCCAAGAGATGCACATCTGATTTCAGTGGAGGGTATGTTTTCCAAGATGCATTAAGGTCTAACCGAATTTATTTTTTAAAAGAAGAAGAAGTGTAACTTATTACAACAATGCAAACTATTATTGTCATAACAATGTAAAGTATCCATGGATTTAATACTACAAATGCTCTATTCATCACAATCTCATTTGGCAATAGTGTCGTTTCACAGTATTTTATTATGCAAACATTTCTCCAAGAGCAACGCCATCTCACAGAAGAGGTGCAAAACCCAGGGCATTTTCACTCCAAGTATCTGAATTGTAGTTCTTTATCATATTCTTTGAAAATAAATACAGTCACTCCACTAGCACTTCATTCTTCCATATACAGCAAGGATGCAAAACTTTCAGCTCTAAAGCACGGAATATGACATAAAAGTAGGGTAAACTATAATCTTGGCTGGATGGAGAAACTGAGGCAGGGAGTGACCTACTCAAACTCACAAACTATGTCACGAACAGAGTGCCAGGAAAGGTTTGAGATGCTGAGGCAGGTCTGTGGTCCAGCCATTGGGCCACACTGCTTCCTCAACTCTTACATGGCTCTTCGACGGCACCTGCTTTATTTCCATTAACTATTTCTAATTAAGGCATTGGCACAATGGACTAACATCAAAATCTTAGCTCTAATAGGTGGCCTTGTATATGCAGGTTAACAGGCAACATGTGAAAGTTTTAGCAAAACTTCCAGTATTTCAGTGGTTCTCTGTGAACTGATTTTCTCCCACACCAGTGTGAAATACTCAGTACCAGTATCAGAGCTCAGCTTAGAGATTACACATGACACTCTTCCACCCCCATGGGAGTTATAACTGATGTTCAGCTACATCCTAACTACAAGTCACCCCAACCAATAATGGAGTCTAAACACAAGGGAATAGTTTGGGAGCAATTCTTTAGAGTAAGCAGGAGGGTGGTAACTTCCTATAGGCTATCTCTGGAGACTTTGAAACCCTGCCTGGACGCGCTCCTGTGTGGCTGCCCTAGGGAAACCTGCTCTGGCAGGAGAGTTGGACTAGATGATCTCTGGAGGTCCCTTCCAACCCCCAACATTCTATGATTCTATGATTCTACGATTCTACGATTCTACGATTCTATGATGCTATGATTCTATGACGCTATGATTCTATCTAACTTTCCAATATAATAGAGAAGTCCAGTATCTATCAGGCGTAAATCAAACAGCACTGTGTGTTGTAAGACTTTTTTCAAATAATTCAAAAGCATTTTCCACCATCAGGGAGAAAAATTGCATCAAGACATATTGATAACAATGTGAATGCCAATACCTGAATCTGAAGATGGGAACTCCCAAGTACCTCCTAAATGCACCTTTTTAAGGGTCCTTGGCTTTTAATAGTTTAGGCACTACGAACTATAGTGCCTGAATTACTACACTGTATGTTCTTACTGCCTGCCTCCCAGCCTTAACCGCCCCCCGACACGCACGCCACACGTCTCATAGCTCGGACCTTGACACCCGCTCCCGCAAAACCCTCTGCAAGGCTGTAGCTCCCCAGTCTCACCTTGGGGGACCCGCACCCTTTGCCCTCGCCTCAGTCGCCCCTTCTTTCCCTTCTTGTCTTCACTGCTGTCTTCTTCGCCGCTCTCCCACATCGCCCTTCCCCACGTTACTCCCTCTCTCCAATCTCTCCGCAATCATGGAGCCTAGCAACGTTAATCTGCCACCCATTTATCATATTTCGAGCTCAGATATACAAATCCGCTTCCCTTTGTCCGTTCAGATCACTGTGATTCCATTTTATGGTCTCGATTCCTCTTTTCTGCTCCTTTGCTTACGGGCTGTTGTTTATTATTATTTGCCTATCTGGAAGTTAATCTCTCTGAAGCCAGAGTCCTTGCCGCTGCCTTCCTCTGTTCAGCGTGAAGCCGGGTGCTCTGTCAGGGCTTGATAAACCATTTGTCATTCAGGCAGAGGATAATGCGGCTGCACACATGTCCGCTTTAAGCAGCATATACCAAAGCACTGAGAATAAAAGTGTTAAAATAGCACTGAAGGATTTATAAATATATGTGTGGTGTTGTTTTGTTGTTGTTGTTTGTCTTTTTTTTTTTCCCTCCAGGAGAAAGACAGAAGGCAAGAGTTGCATTGCTAGGCCAGGCTTGAAGAGGTACTTTAAACGTGCAGATCCTTGCTATTTGGATAAGGGCTTCAATGTCCCTGGAATTTTGTAGAAACTCCCTGTTGGATTTCTCCAGTTTTAAAATAATAATTAAAAAGACACACTGAAAGCCGCGGTCTTCAATTCTCTTTCTCAGCTTCCTTACACACAATATAAAGCTAACCCTTCTATTTGGTGTCCACCCACTACTGGAGCTGGATTTAACAAAATTGTTTAGAGAGGGCAAGCATTAAGGACTGAGCAGAACTACAATCGCTTCTCTCTACATCCTGGCAGCAGCCAGGGTGACAGCAGGATCTGCCTTCAGGTTAAACAGAAACCTCCCTTTCGTACAAATAATTCAGGTTTTCTCTATATGCTTCAGACTTCACACTGTGTGTCATGTCCGAGGAATTATTTTTACTTTCACACCATCCTAGCTGCCATCTGAGAGTGGTCAATAGTCCTATGTTAAAATTTCTCAAGACAAGAGAGGCTTCATGGAGGAGATTAAGAGCTCCTTGCTTTAATTCCTGCTGTGCAGAATTATGGCTCCACTGGGAGATTTCTGAGGTGCCAATAAAAAGGGAACTTTCTGAAACACTTGGTGAAGACTTTCCAAGCAACTCGGCCCTGGGAAGAGCTGGAGCTGAATCACCCTCGCACCTGGGCTGTTCCCAGCTCATGGGATTTTAAGATACTTTTTAGAACAAAAAAAACCACAACTCAACAACAAAAACTCCAAACCCAAACCCGAGGCGGATAAAGCAAAGTGTGTGTTTTAAGCCAGTTTTAAATTGACTCTCCTGGTCAGTTTTTCACTGGCGTGTCGGGATGGCTACGGGTAAATACCGCCATAAACTAGGATACAGCTGGACAAAAAATGTAACTTCATTTTCAGAGATTTACGGAGGTCTGTGGTGAGTAGAGGTTGCTCAAGACCTCTGGGGAGAGGGGAAAAAAAAAATCTATCCAACTGGATAGACATGTTATGAAGTTCTCCTTGTCATTATCACCTATGGGCAGAAACCTTCCCAAAGCAGAGGCTGTGGGGAAAGCACTGCAACATCTTGAAAAAAGGATGACTAGCACAAGCCCAGAGTAAGCAGGTATTTTATACTGGCCACTTTAATTTCACTAAGCAAGAGTTTGGGGTTTCATCAAAATAAGATATGCAACACTTTCAAGTACTGTGGGTTTTTTTAAAAAAATAACCCCTTGGCTTTCCTTTTTTCTTTTTTTCTTGTGACAATTTGAGAAAAATGACAAGGAGATCCAAGAGTGTTTCTATGCACTTCTAACAATTTACCTGAGGGAGTAAAACTGCAAATGTTTGAGATAGGTTTTTCAGTTAATACATTAGAATGAGTAGAGAGAAAATAATATTTGAAAATAAACAGTCTTCCACCCTTACTATTACCACACAAACTCATTTGGACATTTAAAACCAAACTGGTCACTTTTTTTTGTTTAGAAAGTGGATTTTTGCTACCTCAGATACAGGTTATATATATTCCAAAAACTAGGCCATCTGTACACAAATTTGCACAACAATAATTAAACTCATTTTTTGAAGTCCAGTTTAATTCCTTTGGTGACAATACTTGTGTATCAGCTTTTAGTTTTATAACTAATTAAAAATGGAAAATTTTCCTTTTAAAAAGCTCTTTCCTTAATTTACATTTATAACAGACATCCAGTTAGTTACTAGTCAGTTAGTTACTAGTATGGGTTGGCTCTCTGCTTCTGCCATGGAAAGACACTAAAAATATCTGCTTTAAACAAAAATACAACCTTCCCTCAAACCCTTCTTACATGCCTTTTCATGGGATCGTTAAATTATCTGGGTTTATTTTGTATCTGTGACATTCCTATATATGACAATATCCATCAGGGGCACCCAGAGCTTTGGATGGCCACTCTGGTTGACATTTATATGTGACTGAAAACTAAACAATAAAGCAAATGAAGAACCAAAAACACAATGCATCTCCCACTTTATCTTCCTTGCAGGTTTCACTGGACAACAAAAGCATAAAACCCAATTTAATTAATTTTCTTTGAAATCTGAAGACAAATTCTAGTAGTTCTTCAAAGTGAGCCTGGCAGTGTTCACAATAATACTTTTTTCCTAGTAAAAGCTACAGGAGGTTGTGGAAGAAGAGGGGTAGATTTGGTCTGTGGAACCTGGATGCAGTTTAGGCTATAAAAAGCCTACTTCTCTCTCTGTATCATACCAGTGTCTCTCACAGTTCCTCCCAGAAGTGCATTAAAAACGAGTCCTCATGCCACAACTGCACCATGTCAATTATATGTATTTTGTCCAAAAGGTGTAAAAGTGATACTGCTATTTCCGATCTCTTGAAAGTGTTTCGTAGTTTCTTCTCTTCAAAGTAATTTTATACTGAATTCTCAGTTAGTCCTTGTGAAACCTAGGGTAGGACAGAAAGGCTGGGGAACAGGTCTAATGTATGCACATCCATTTTTAAATAGCTTTTTTATGTTCCCTGGGATGAAAAGGCATGCAGCTTGGCTCATTCAGGAAAGTCACAACATCCCACAATCTCATTCCCCACCACAGTTACAGCTGTGTCACTTGGACCATCAAATATAGTCAATTATTCTTACCACAAATACAAAAATATTAAACAAGAGCAGCTGACACATTTCTCTGACCCTTTCGCAACAACATCGTTACCTTTTTCTCCAGACTCAGCATCGGTTCTGGCAGCTGGAGTTTTGCCTACTCCCAACTCCATCAGCAGCTGACTGCATACAGTGCTGTGCTGCACACCTAAATTTAACTTTGTGCTGCTTGGTGGCATGAAACAGCTGTCTTATTGTACCTCGGGAGTCCCTGTGTGCCTGTTGTGGATGGAAAGACTCATCTACAGATTTTGCAAAATGTGCCTGAATTGCCCCTGATAGAAGAAAACAAAGAGTAGCCAGAGAGCTCATGGTGCCTCCCACCGCAGCTCTCCTTGGCGTTACGCAGGAAGGTCAGACATTTGGGATGTGACAGCACGGGACTCAGATGAGTAAGCTGTGCTTTGGGTAAGAAGATGAAAAGCTGACATGATATTAAACTCCAGTGCCTGCAGCTCTCACCAGAACCAAAACTCCAAGATGACTTTCACCTCCTGATTTCTTCAACCAAAGGTGGCTTTTATCCCACTGTAAAAATACATGCGTGTATTCATCTCTATTCAACCAAACAATGGCAGCAAATTAATCTACATCCTAGTTTTATCCAGACAAGATTGAAGGCTTTCTTTTTGATGCCTCAACAACCATCTCGTAAGGAAGAAGCGCTGCAAGTCAACCTATGCCACAGTACAGAGCAGCCATGAGGCCAGCATCATCCTACGTTCAGCGTGCCAGGTTAAACCAAAGGAGAATAAACCTACAAAACATTCCAAAGTACAATGACTACCTGCCATGTGTTAAATTCAGTTCTGTCGTATTTGGTTTCCTTTTGCACAAAAACAACCCCTCAGGAATATGTTCCAAAGCAGAACCAAACTCCCATGACTGCTGAGGCTTCCTGCAGCTTATGTGGTGTGCTACTTAGGGTGAATAATTGCAAAGCAGAAATCTTGTGCTGTTAAGTTCTGGAAGTATCTACATGTTGTATGCTTCTTGTCTAAACAAGATTCGTATAGTTCCTGTCTTCAAAATAAAGTCAAAAACTCTTAAAAAGTGGAGCAGAAACTCACACAAAATGAATGGAAAATTGATTGCCTCAGTACTATACCGAGGCATCCAAAACAAACTCAGATTTACCAAACACATAGAATATTAAGTCCTTCTATATAAATTGCTCTGGAATGTGTACACACAGATTATTAAAAGTAAGTGTGATTCTAGGATAACTACTGAGCAGTTGTTTTATTTCTGCATTTTTTGGTGCTTGGTAAGTACACTAGTCTGCTCCAACTTTGTTCATTCGTAGTTTCAGTTTCTGTCTTTCATGTAATGGCCCGGTTCTACAGTCATTATTATTTTTTAATATTTAATGTAGCTGACGTACCATAATATGGAAGAGATTTCCAAACTGAAAAAACAATTGTAAATATTTCCCTAAACTGTAGTAGAGCTCTCCCTCAGTCAGAGAAGGCATTTCTTCAGTATGTGGAAAAACCGCTGAAGTCCAAACAAAATATCTTCAGTTGGCTCAATTTTTCCATTTTGCTAGAAATTTTTTTTTAAAGCATGTATGGGAAGAGCAACTTGCAGTGATCAAACCTAAATTTGGAGGCCAAAACATTTAGCAATGGTGTTTCAATACTCCAGCGCAGACATCTGTTGGCCTCTCCTAAACAAAGGAAGCCTCTGCCGGGTTACACGTGAAGGCAGCGCTGCGGAGTGCGAGCAGCAGTGTTTCTCCAACCACAGCTTAACGCTCTTTGTGAAGAAGAGGAGGATCACTGCAATTCTGGATGCGCTCTGCAGACACTGGGAGGGAATTACACCAAAGATCACAGCACCTTTTGCAGGAACTGAATGTCCCATGTCTGGATATAGAAAAGCTTGAATTTGCTGCCACATCACTGGAACGACCTTTGACACATGGCTGTAGCTGTTAAACTCCAAATTCTTTAATTATTCAAGCGTTAAGAGGCACAGAACCACAGACAACACAGAACTGCTGAGGTTGGAAGGTATCACTAGAGCTTGTTTAGTCCAACTCTGCTGCTCAGAGCCAGGTCACCTAGAGCCGGTTGCCCAGGGCCATGTCCAGTCCGGTGTTGATTATCTCCAGGGATGCAGACTTCACAGGCACTCTGGGTTAACTCTTCAGCATCTGACCCTCCTCACAGTAAAAAAAGTTTTCTTCTATGTTTAAATGGAATTCCTTTTGTTTCAGATTGTGCCTGTTGTCTGTCAAGAGTATCACAGAGAAGCGTTTGACTCTCTTCTCCTTACTCCCCACAGCAGGTATCTACAAACCTTGCTGAGTTCCCTCCCGAGCCTTCTCTTCCCCGGGCTGAACAGCCCCAGCTCTCTCAGTCTCTCCTCAAACAAAAGATGCTCCACTTCTTTAGCCTCTTCTGTCAGTTTTTGCTGGACACACTCCATTAAGTCCACATTTCCCTCGCACTGGGGAGCTGCGAACTGGACCCAGCACCTCAGATGGGACTCACCAGGGCTGAGTAGCAGAGACAGATCACCTTCCCCAACCTGCAGGCACAGCTCTTCCCAGTGCAGCCCAAGGGGCTGTTGGCCCCCTTTGCCACAAAGGCACAGCGCTTGGCACGTGGGCAGCTTGTTGTCCACCAGGACCCTCAGGTCCTTCTCTGCAGAGCTGCTTTCCAGACGGTCAGCCCCATCCTGTATGGGTTGGGGGGGTTATTCCTCCCCCTGGGGCACACGAGTAACGAATGGCCTGGTTTTCAGTTCACCACACTGTCCATTCTCTAGTCTGTATGTCATCATCTAGTCTTTGAGGATGCCAGAACCATGGGTGGTTGTAGGGCAGCGCTGAACCCTGGGTTCTGGCGTTTCTCAGTTTACTGTACGGATGGAGTCCCTGATGGGCAGCCATGGCGCTGCTGTACCTCTGTAGTGCTGGGGCCAGAATCATAGGCCCTGCACTGAAGTTGACCTATAGATGAACCTCACAACCTCACACTATATAGTATTAATCACATATGTAATGTACTGATAATCTATTTTAGCATATATATATATTTTCCAGTGCCAATCTGTAAATCTTTGCTGTAAGACTAAATGGGCAGTGGGAACCAGCAGGGTGATCTTTCTTTAGCCAAAGGCCAGGTGCAAGGCTGGGAAAACTGGCTGCCTCTTGCTTTGTTAGAAGCATGTTACAAGACCATGAGACCAGAGGCCTTTCTTGGGTGAGAATTATGTGATTAAGGACTGAAATAGATCAGGAGACTCCCTTGTATTCCTCCATTAGCCCTGGCCAAGCTGTGGGAGGAATCCAACGGAGTGAACAACACCAGATGTTCCGGTGTTCAAAGTCATGTAAGGTTGTTTATTTAATAGTATAAAAGCTGGACCCTCTTGCAGCGACTTTGGAGCCCTCCCCTACGAGTGGACGCACTGTGTAGGACTTCCCAGTTGCCGGGACGGTTCTCCAGGATCCTCGCTGCAACAGGGGCTCCCCGCGACCACGGGTCTGGACGATGATATTGGGACAACTGGTGATGGATCTTTCTTAATAACTATCGCTATCTGCATATAGTGCTGATTAGGTGCGTTACCCTGCTTGTTCTCCTTGTTGCTCAAACTAGAGCATAATAAGCCTTCATTCTTGTAATACTTTGAAACAGACAGTAAAATAAGTTTATCCTTTCTGTTGGTGTCTGAGTCCCTTTTCTGCAGGACGATCCCCCCACCCCCCAATTAGCAACACAACCTCCCAGAGGAAATCACCCCAAATTAACATTTCACTGGCCAAAAGGAAGCTGCTAGTAATGTGGACCTGCAATTAAAATTAGAAAGTTTCCTCTCTGCAGACTGCATTTTGAGCAAGTACCATGGGCTGCCGGCAGGCCCAGCAGCCCATACCGCAAGAATTTGTGACTTGGGATTTTTTCCCTCATTCCCTTCAGGAGCAAACACGAAGGAAACGATTAGTGTGCTACCCACCAGGTAAGTAATATTTATAAGCTTCACGACCTCGCTGTCAAGGTAATACACACCTCTACATTTAGAAACCATGAGTCTACCTTCCTTTTTATTTTCTGCATTTGGAAGTCAAAACAATTTCTCTGATCTACGGATAAAACGGTTGTGTAAAAAAGGAGGACCTGCACAGGAGAGGTGAGAGGGCAGAGGAGGAAGGTGGAGAGGCCATAAACTGCAACACAGGAGATGCAGGAACCTCTGAAATTGGCAGTGCCCTTGAGAAAACACAATGCAGAATTACATCTTAAATAACACCGTAGGGCTTAGCTGGAGATGTGTCTTACCTGAACTTGTTTTAGAAAGCAGCCTTCAATGGAAGGACTATGTCTTCCTCCGTAAAACACACACTATGTGCCTTGCTCCCAAATTACAGTATTTGCTACTCAGTTGCATGAAAAGACTTTTATTTTACTACCCTCCTGCCTGGAGATATTTTTCCCTCCCTCCTGCTCCACCCCTCCCCCCCACCCGGCTTTTTTTTTAAATGTAAACATTACCTGAAATTATTGTTGTACAGATGAACAACAACTAATTAAAAGTGAGGAAGATTTATTGCATCAGACAGCACTGCTGCAACAGATCAAATAGCAAGAAGGATACGGAGCAGAGTATGCTGCAATTAGATGCGCGACGCCTCTAAGATCACAGCCCTCTATGTTCCACAGGCGTCGTGGCGTTTGCATTCCACCATGATTTGGTTGCTTGCCTGCATTTCAGCTATTCCTATAACGTACGTTCACGATTTGTGAAGAAGAGTCAGATAAAAACACAGTCTTACAAGCAGGCTTCAGAAAACACATGCCAGCTGATACTGGGGCTTTTTAATTTTTGTCCTTGCGCTAACTCTTAACACTTTGCTTTGGAAGACTTTAGCACAGGGCCCACGGCTTCATTACCTGGGGTTTCTCAGCAGCGTTATCAAGCCTGTGCTGTGGAGAGCTAAGAAAGATTTGCTTTGAGCTCAGGTGACAGATGCTCCTAGTCCTAAAGCATGGGGCTGTGCAGTTGTAGCCCTGCTGCCGCTGTGAATTTGCAAATAGCTCTGTGCGCAGGTAACGAGAACTCAGATGGCACAGGCTGGGGAGGTTTTTTACTACGTTGTTTCTGCAAAACTACTGCAAGATCTATCAGGAGGTTTTAAGCAGCTCCAATGCCTGCAGACACACAGGAGTGCTGGCAGTTAAAGCCAGTCCTCTCTTGGCAGAAGGCAGGAAGCATCTCACAGTGAGGAACGCCGTGCCACCTCGGTGAGATCTGCGCACAAAGCCTCCAAAACAATCATCAATCTCCATCTACGCAGAACATGCAGGAGAAAACACAAATCCCCCAGATTAGGTATTTATTAATCAACCAAACAGGAATTCAGATGATGCAAGATTTCTGACTGCATCTCATGGACAGAAGCAATAAGCCACATAGAAAAAACCAACTTCCGAGATTAATAAAATGATCAATTCAGGTCATTAGCGGCAGTTACTTCTTTAAGACAGATACTAGGAACTGAACTGAGACCAGACTCATTACCCAAATGGTTGCCTATCAGCCACGAAATGGCAACAGCCTATTGTTGATGCAATTCACATGTGGGGCTAATGATTTGGGGGTAAAGAGTTATCAATCTCACCAGGAGTTCATCAAGCCATTCTTTGACAGTCACGTCGGCGGGAATCTTTTTCTGTTTCTAATAAAAAACAACGGGAGACGTTTTCTACAGCTATCTGTTATCTGCCCTTTTTCCCCTGACTCACGTGAAGTGCCGGGAAGTCAGGACCCGTTTCCAACCCGTGTGCTCCCATCCTTACTGCAGTTACAACTCTGAAGCTCCTTTTCCAAGTGTAGGAAAATGGCTGCACATATACGAGGCAAAGAGTTATTAATTCTTCACAGCTTCAGCTTCACTATTTTAAAGCTCACACCAGCTTCATGCTTGGGCTTGCTGATGGCAAATGAGAGTTACATTTCTAATTATCTTCTTCCTTACCAAAATAAAGAAAATTTACAGATTCGGAGCCACGTATGCACGAAAAAGATACGGCTATGAAGAGACAGGAAGGCTGGGCTAGAACACCCCTAGGCAAACGAAACAATTCCTTTCTCATCCCCCTCTCCTCCTTCCAGAGACCTTCCCATTTATAGCCTGTCACTTACAGACACACTTCCAGCATTTAAAAATACTCTCCGTGTTTGTGGCATCATTTTCCAGAACAAAACGTTATCATTCATCAGGAGTAGAGCTGTTTGCAGTGCGAACAATTCGCTTTCGTTAAGTACCATATGGCCGTCCGTAGGAAAATGCCAACATGTTTCAACTCTACAGCTGGGCCACGGTTCCTTTATTCATCGTGCAGATGGTTGTAATTGACACCACTACTAAAACAGGTCTCGAGCACTTCTGTAGGATCATTAGAGTAATTAGTTATTAAATACAGTTACCATTTTTAGAAAGAAGGTTTTAAGGCTTGGCATGTAAAATGCAATATTTTGCTACCATGAAATAGACAGGCTAAATGTTACGGGGAGAGGGGTATTTTACTCGGTATTTTTCAGAGAGGTTATGGAAATCGCTAGAGCAAAGTGAAGCACACGAAAGTATTTGCTAAAGGAAATCAGCCAAAAAGAGGAGCATTCTCATATAACCTCCTAGTGCAACCGCATCCTGCAACTCCTGCAGAAAACACATACCAAATTCCAGGAGTGAAAAAATGGAACTTCACCTATCACCAAATTTCAAGGCTGAATCCAACCTTAAATGTGGGGTGTTAACAGTTTTGTTAAGTACAGAAAAAAAAAAGACTATTAGTTCCATATTCATGATACACTGATGCATGCATTTTCAGGATTAAACTCAAAATGTGTTGTTCATTTTAATGGAATTGCAGGGTCAAATTAATCCATATTATCACAGGGATCCTGCTCAGCTCTGTTGAGTTTCAGGTAATAAATAACAGGGTCACAATCTGGGATGTGAGACAGCAAGACAAGATTAGCTAAAGCGCTTTTTACTCAAAGACCAGCAAAGAAAACTCTCTGTAATAAAAACAGGGTTTGCTTTTGAATAAAATGTTTGGGTAAAGCCTTACGATAAAGCTCAATGTGAAATGCCACCACTAGTGTCACAAACTCACATCTGAAAACTTGCAACTCCAGTAAGGAGGTAGCCAGCCTTACACAGCAGAATTATCCATGGCTTCTGAGCGCTGGTCTTCAGAGATCACAGGAGTCAGAACAAGCATGCTAGGACAGCAAAACTATTGCTGGAAATTGTAGTAGCTTCTACTTCAAAAAAACCTCAGTTTTTCACTACAAACTATGTATTTGATGTTCCAGACTCTGTTCTAAACATTTGCCGCAAGTGTAAAAGAGGTAAGGATTATCAAACGTAAAGCAGTATTTTCTTTCATGGCTGATGAAAATATTCTAGAATTGGGGTACCCAACTGTAGTTCACAGGAGATACTGAAAAACAGTATTTACAAACCATGGTATAAACTTACTCTGAATAGAACTGCGTGAGAAATCAGAAAAATACTTCTAACCACGAGACAGGAGAAGAGGCAAATAGTTTTCCAAGAGCAGTTTTAAGCTAAAGAGTTTCACAAGGGAGCACCGTAAGTTTACGACATGACTGTATCTCTTAGGCAGGACCATAAGAGTGATGTGGATCTGTTGGAGTGTGTTCAGAGGAGGCCACAAGGATGATCCACGGGCTGGAGCACCTCTGCTACGAGGACAGGCTGCAGGAGCTGGGATTGTTCAGTCTGGAAAAGAGAAGACTTCAGGGGGACCAAATAGCTGCCTTCCAATACCTGAAGGGAACCTACAGGAAGGGAGGGACTTTTTACAAGAGTGTCCACTGACAGGACAAGGGGAAATGGGTTTAAGTTGAAAGAGAATAGATTTAGATTAGATCTTAGGAAGAAATTCTTCAGTACAAGGGTGGCAAGACTGGAATAAATTGCCCAGAGATGTTGTGGCTGCCCTCTCCCTGGAGGTGTTCAAGGCCAGACTGGACAGAGCCTTGAGTAGCCTGATCTAGTTGAGAGGCGTCCCTGCCCATGACAGGGAGGTTGGATTAGCTGATCTCTACGGTCCCTTCCAGCCTGGGCCATTCTATGATTCTATGACTTGGAGACTTAGGAGCTCTCCTTGGCCTGCACGTTCCCATGCATTTCATTTCTCAGATTAGTTTCGGTTAAGATGCATTACATACAACGTTAATAACGAATACCATAAAGCCTTTATATAGCACAGCAGACATTAGAGCCATTTACCAAGAAAAATAGATGCCATTAAAGTGAAGTTATTTATCTCAGGTGGCTGCTGTGGTGTGCTTACAGCTGAATCGGTTTTTATGACTCTCTTCTCAGATGAGCTGCTGAGCAGAGATCCTGAACACTATGGTCAGGCTGATGACAATTATCCTTGGCAGCAGCAGCATTCACCGCAGCCATCCCAGCCAAATTTCACTTCTGATGATCACGTCCTGCCCACTTTCATTCTTCACAGTTTCCCTTAGAGGTGGTGTTTCTGCTGTGTCTGCCCCTCCGGGTCGTGCAGAGTGGCTGCTCCAGGGACTGTTGCGTTACGCTGCCGAGCCAAACCTTTGCCTCCCATATAACTACTCGAATTCTGTAAATTTTTCTTAAAGTTATGTTTTCACTTGCTAAAAATTGCTAATTTGTTGTGCCTTTGCATAAAAAGGGCTTGTAAATGCAGATTTTCAGCTTTGCATGTTAAACTTTGTTAGCAAGTCTCAATTCCCCAAGCAGAAAGATTATGGCAGGATTTTTAGCCTAAACACAGATTTCTCACATGCAGGAGCTGAATTACTTAATCTAAGAAGTATCAATTCGGGGTAGTCTATTATTTATTTGGAAGCTACTATGGGGTTTTGAAAGTTTCTAGCAACTTTCTCTCAAACAGATCTCAAGAGTTTATACGGTTATGATAATCACTATTAAACAGACTTACCATGGTAGGAGAATTCTAATATTTAAGCCACCCTTTCCTGCTTTAGAAGAGGCTAGGGAAATCAATACATTATCATTTAGAAGGGGTTATCATAAATTACTGACTGAGCATTAGATTTCTATGCAATGTCACAGTTAGGAGTTCGAATAAAATCCTTCAGCATATAGAAAAAACACAGAGAATTAGTAAAGCCGGGTCTACTGTCTGTTTTAAAATAGAGAAATTAAATCAAAAAGTATTCACTAAATAGAATATACAAATGCACAGAAAACTTGTCTTGTAAATGACAGATTTAAGAAACACTCTCTTACCTAGAAGGAGGGTAATGGGAGTTAATTGCTGTCTCTAAAGACAGGTTTTTAGTCTATAGGAAGAAAATTCAACAAGAAGACAAATATAAAATAAAACCAAGACAGAAATGGTTAATACACGTTAAACATCAGTTGGTTTCATGCGGCAATCAATCATGGGGGAAAAAACCCAGAAGGATGGCGTAGGTTTTTGATCGCTCACAATTTGTAAACCAGACAAGTTAATGTCCTAAAAGATCTGCTATAGCTCAGACAGAAATTAAGGGTTTGAAGTAGAGATTACCAGGAAAGTACATTAGACTTTCTAATCATTATGAAGTTGATTAGGTTTGTGCTTTGGGATTTGGATCAGGCCCTCAAAAATAGATTGAGAGGCATTCTGTTGTTATTGGGGTTTGGGGGTTGTTTTTTCCTTTTGGTTTTTATTATTCCTACTGGGAAGCTAATGCAGAAACTTGCTAAAATGTTGCTTTTGAATCCCATTTCCCACTTTCAGGCTGAACTTTACTCACAATACATTTCTACTCATTTGCCTACAAAGAACGCAAACTTAATTTACATGGTGCAAAAACAGCTGTGATAAAGAGACAAAGCAAACCAGGTCATAAGCTGGAATTTCAATAGTTTATGAAATGTTGGAGATCCACTAGACACAGAGACCCCAGAAACCTTCCCAGCCTGGCATTGCCAGGCATTACAGCCTAAAAACTTCACCATGAATTTCAGCATCTCTCTGCTCCCTTAAATTTATTTCTGTTCTGTCAGACACAAAGCAGCGAGGAGTATTCACCTCTGCATCTTCAGGTTGTTGAGGCATAATTGACAATTAGACTACCTGCAGAACAGCACTCAGACCACAGAGGAGGAGATTAGAAGGGAAAGAAAAAAATCAACTCTCAAACAAGCAAGTTAGAACAGGAAATAATAGGAAAGGAGCCCAAGTTTAGACCTTTGCTACCTGAAGATTCAGGTTTAGTATTCTGACACTATTCATATTAAATTTAAAGTGTAATCACCTCCCAGGAAATGCAACCTTCTTATTGATTGCTGGGGTGAACAAGGCTTGAAATCAACAAGGAAATGAAAGAGTTAACACAAAAAAAGCCAATTAGAAAAAAAAATAGTACCATTATGGCCCCTTTATAATGTCAGAAGGAAGTTGTTAAGCTGTCATTCTACAGATGTTCATCCACACATATACAAGAACACAAACAAATCTCACGGGATCCCTAACTTCATGTGTGGCATACATAAACGTTAAAATTCTTCCATCATCACACATTTCCCCTTCCTCCTGCTGCGATAACAACACAGGGAATAAAAGCACACTACTTCCCCAAAAGAGAATGAATCGAGCTCAGGAAACATGGATGAACTTATGAAAACGCTTAAGAAAACACACTGCTGTCCTGGAAATGCAGCAGAAAAACCACGCCAAAATTCCAGAGGAAAAAAATACTATCTTGAATCAGGTAGAGCAATTATTATTAAATACTACAGGTCTACAGATTCACATCTGCTCTGCTGGATTTTTCTTTGTCTTTAAAAGAACAGAATAGCAACAATTCCACTACATAATTATGTTCTTTCTCTTCAACAAATGTTGATTTTTTTCTTACTGCAGGTAAAAAAAAAAAAGCTCAGCCATTTAGGTAAAATAGTTTAGAATTAATTTCCTATTTTAAAACACCAGCAAACAGTAAGAAGCTTCTGTGCAAAAGGTTCTGGAGACTAAGATCTCTCTGTCTTTATTACAATACTGCAAAGACCTTCAGAGAAAGAAAATTCTTCTCCTTGTACTTGGGACACAAGTGGTAGAATTAAGGAGAATTTCTCATCAAGAACAGTTTGGAAGCAGCTTTTACATTTTTTAATGTAGGAAATTAAGGAGGATAGTTATAAATCATATCTCCAAATTCAGCCTTTTCATCAAGTTGTGTGGTTCCTCACGAAAGCAGCCTGCAAGAGTAAATCCTTGAATGACTTCAGCTACTCTGTCATTAAAAAAAACCCCTATTTCTAGATAGCAAAAAATGCTCTCATTGGGGAAAGAAAAGCTGGAAAAGCTTCTCTGCAGGAAGGTTCAAAGACTGTAACAATAGCTGACTGGAGAATGTTAAATGTATTTTAGTGAAGAAAAACCTCCATTGCCTGGGATCAAAATGCAGCTGAACCCCAAAACTGGTTGTTTCTTTGGTTAACATATTCCCCATGTGTCACTACATGTCATTTTGATCTCGTACAAATTTTGCACTGCCTGTCCTTAGGAGTTTATTAACTTCAAATCCTGCAGCATAGAATCACAGAATGTTCAGAGTTGGAAGGGACCTCTAGAGATCATCTAGTCCAATCCCCCTGCCAGAGCAGGATCCCCTAGGGCAGCCACACAGGAACACGTCCAGGCGGGTTTTGAAGGAGAATCCACACCCTCTCTGGGCAGCCTATTCCATGCTCCATCACCCTCACAGTAAAGAAGTTCCTCCTCACGTTGAGGTGGAACTTCCTACATT